>NW_026277998.1:35000-97414 GCF_023373465.1 Oncorhynchus keta | reverse complement strand
CGCATCACCGATAATATATGACCAGACAGACATGATGATGCGATGACGATGGACGAGACAGACATGGAGGAATGAGGACGGATTATTATTTATTTATGATGAAATGATGACCCAGACAGAGGAGCGTGATGGATGAAATATGGGACGCAGATTGCGACATGATGATATTGAATATATTTACCTGACGGTGACATATTATTTTTATTTTTATTTAACATATTTATCGTTGATCACGTTACATTTACTATTATTTATTTACTTAACATATTTTACCCAGATTGAGACATATTTATTTTACCATTTATCGAACTTACATGACGCAAGACGTTAATATTATTTGTTTTATTATTTACTTCTAACATCATTTAATCTGCTACGACATCATTAATACTTACATTGATCACAAAACATTATTTTAATCTTGTCGTTAAGACTACATACTATTTATTTTTATTTAACACATTTTTAACTAAGATAGATGACGCATGACAGACATATTTTGACGTCATATGACCGTAACGTTATTTACTTTATTTACCATTTTTGACATGACCTGGCGATGCATTATTATTTATTTTTATTTAAACATATTTTATATCCAAGACTTATTACATTTTTATTTTATTAGACATGACCCAAGATCGAACATACTTATTTACTATTTACATACATTTAATCTTGACCGTCATATTTACTTTATTTACTTAAACATGAACTTAATCCATTATTGCATATTTTTATTTTACTTTAAAACATGACCCAAGACATACGACATATTTACTTTTCATTATTATTTAAACACATAGTAGATGCTAAGACATATTTACTTTATTTATCATATTCTTAATTACATGACCAGCATTTGTTATTTACGTTATGACGAACATGACTCAGATCAAGACATTTCTATTTTACTACATAGACATACTTGCTTAAATTATTGACGTCAATATTACATATTTATTTATTATGATGCCAAGAACATGACTTATATTATATTCATGAGCGATAACATGAGGACCGATTACATATTTATTACGGATACTATGATCTAAGATCACACATATTTACTTTTATTTTTACTTAAACATATGACCTGACATACATTTCATTTTATTTATTTACATTTATTTAACATGACTTACGACATATCTGTCCATGAACATAACATATTTACTTTATTTTTATTACATTTCATTTTATTTATTTATGACGATGATGATGCGCTATGACATGATGCGCGATGATGCGATGATGCCAAGATATGATTTACTTTATCACGATGATGCATAAACAAACACATGCTATGATCATATTTATGATATGAAAATATTATTTATTTTATGATGCATGCTACATAAAAACAAACATATTTTTATTTTTTATTTAAAACAACATTATTTTATTTATTTTTTATTTATTTATTTTTATTTTTATTTTATTTAACAAACTTTATTTTTATTTTATTTATATGCATTTTATTTTATTAAACAAAACATTTATTTTTATTTTTTATTTACTTATCATTATACATTAAACAACATTTTATTTTATTTTATGACATATTTTTAACACATTTTTATTTTATTTTTTATTTTTACATTAAAACAATATTTTATTTTTTACTTTATTTGCCCATTTATTACATAAAACATATTTTTAATCTTATGTCGATTCATTACATTTAACCACATTTTATTTTTTTAAACATATTTGCCCATTTTGACGACATATCACATTATTTTATTTTTGCAACATATTTACCCATTGCGACATATTTATTTATTTTTATCAAACATTTTTTGACCCAAGACATTGCATATTTACTTTATTTATTTCGAAAAACATATTTAATCTTTATTGTCCATATTTATTTTATTTATGATTGACAACATTTTTTTATTGATATCGCATTATTTATTATTATTTACTTTAAACATTTTTATTAGATTAACATATTTTATTTATTTTTATTTAAAACATTTGATAAGATCACAAGATTACATTTATTTTTATCAAACATTGCCTCAAGATTTATTTACTTTTATTTATTTAAAACATATTTTTAACTACAGATATTTACTTTATTTTTTATTTAAACATATTTATTAAGATTTACATTATTTCACATTTATTTTACTTACTTTATAAACATATTTTTTTTATTTTTATCGCATATTATTTTATTTTTTACTAAACATATTTAATCTACATATTTTACTTTATTTTTACTTAAACATATTTTTAATTTAATCACATTATTTCATTTATTTATTTTTATTTTTATTTACACATTTTATTTTTTTAAAAACATATTTATTTAAACACATTATTTTATTTATTTTTACATATTTTAATCTGACACATTTTTTATTTATTACATATTTAAAACATCCTACATTTATTTACTTTTATTTATCAACATTTACTTTTATTTAAAACATGACAAGATTGCGATTATTTATTTACTTTTTTAAAAACATTTTTACCCGATCAACACATTTTATTTTTTTTATTTAAAACATATTTTTAATCTAAACATTACATTATTTACTTTATTTACTTAAAACATATTTTTAAGAATGACATATTTTATTTATTTAAACATATTTATCTTTATTACATATTTACTTTATTTTTATTTAAAACATTTTTTATTTAGATTACATATTTATTTTATTTATTTTAAAACATATTTTAATTTAAGATTTACATTATTATTTACTTTATTTTATTTAAACATATTTTTAATCTACATCACATATTTACATTTATTTTATTTAAAACATTTTTAAAAAACATCATTTATTTTTTATTTAAACATATTTTTATCTAAGACATTATTTTTATTTATTTACTTTTAAAACATATTTTTAATCTTACATTATATTTACTTTATTTTTATTTAAAACATATTTTTAATTATCTTTAACATATTTATTTTATTTACTTAAAACATTATTATTTAATTTACTTTTATTTTTTTATTTAAACATTTTTAATTTATTTATTTTATTTATATTTACAAACATATTTTTAATCTACATTATTTTACTTTATTTTTTATTTAAACATATTTTTAATCTTTTATTTTTTACTTTATTTTTTTATTTTTCATTCTAAAACATATTTTTATTTATTTTTTTAACACATTTTTTTAATAATGACTTCGACATATTTACTTTATTTTTATTTTTATTTACCCAAGATTATGACACATTATTTTTACTTAAACATATTTTTAATCTTAACATATTATTATTTATTTTATTTTAAACACATTTTTTACACATTATTATTTACTTCAATATATTTATTTACTTTATTTTACTAAACATATTTTAATTTTACATTTAACATATTTATTTATTTTAAAACATATTTTTAATTTTTAATTATATTTATTTATTTTAAACATATTATTAATCCATTTACACATTATTTTATTTTTTTAACACATTAAACATCCTTTAAACATTTTACTTTAAAACATATTTAATTTTATTATTACTTTTAAAACATTTTTTTTAATCTACATACATACTTATTTTGGAAACATAAACATATTTTTAATTATTTTTATCAAACATATTTAATCTTTAGATTACATTATTATTTACTTTATTTTACTTTAAACATATTTTTAATCTTAATTAAATTATTTTTATTTTTTTTAAACATATTTTTTAATCTAAACATTATATTTACTTTTATTTACTTTTACATATTTTAAACATATTTATTTTATTTACTTATTTACTAAACATATTTTTAACGACATATTTACTTTATTTATGAAAAACATGACCTTATCATGATATTTACTTTTTTATTTAAAACATATTTAATTTTAAAACATTTATTTTTACTTTATTTTTATTTAAAATACATGACCCAAGATTACATTTTTATTTTATTTTTTATTTAAACATTATTTACCTAAGATTTATTTTATTTAAACATTTATTTTATTTATTTTAAACATATTTTTACCTTTAAATGATATTTATTATTTATTTATTTTTATTTAAACATATTTAAAAACATTTATTTATTTATTTACTTTATTTATTTAAACATATTTTAAAATATTTTACTTTATTATTTATTTAAACATATTTTAATTTAATTACATTATTTTCTTATTTATTTAAACATATTTTAATTTTTAATACACATTTACTTTTTACATATTTTTATTTTAATATTAACATTGGATTATTTAATATTTTATTTTTATCAAACATATTTTAATTTGTAATATTATTTATTTTACTTTTATTTACTTTAACATATTTTTAAGATTTAATTAGTTTACTTTTATTATTTTTATTTTAAACATATTTTACTTGATCAATATTTATTTATTTTTAAAACATATTTTTACTTTTTACCATATTTCATTTACTTTTAAAACATATTTTAATTTTAAGACAAGACATATTTATTTACTTTATTTATCTTAAAACATATTTAATATATTTTGATTTATTTTAACATATTTTAATTTTGCACACATATTTACTTTATTTATTTAAACATATTTAATCTCTTTACATATTTATTTATTTACTTAAAATATATTTAATCTTCTTTAACTATATTTTGATTTCTTTTTATTTTATCAAAAACATTATTTTTACGACATTATTTATTTTATTTAAACATATTTTTAATCTACATTATTTATTTTATTTTACTTTAAAACATATTTAATTAATTTAATACATTACATTATTTACTTATTTTTACTTTAAACATATTTTTATTTTATAACATATTTCTATTTTTACTTTATTTATTTCAAACATATTTTTAAGATCAACATATTATTTACTTTATTTTTACTTTTTAAAACATATTTTAATCTTATTTAACATTATTTACTTTATTTACTTTAAACATATTTATTTCTAACAACACATTTATTTTACTTTATTTACTTTAACATATTTTAATCTTTAGATTACATTTTACTTTATTTTTTATAAAACATATTTTAATTTAAACACATATTAATTATTTTATTTTTTATTTACATATTTGACATCTAACAGACATATTTATTTATTTATTTAAAAACATATTTTAATCTAAGATATTTAATTTATTTTTAATTATTTATCAACATATTTTAATTACACATATTTACTTTATTTTATTTAAACATATTTTTAATCTTTAATCATTTTACATATTACTTTATTTTACTTATTTAAAACATTTTAATCTCTAACATATTTTTATTTAAACATTTTATTTAAACATATTTTTATTTTTTTAAACGTTATTATTATATATTTTATTTATTAAAACATATTTAATCTACTACATTTATTTACTTTTATTTATTTAAACATATTTTACTTTCAAGACATTATTTACTTTATTTTATTAAACATATTTTTAACTAAAACACATTTACTTATTTTTTAAACATATTTTATTAAACATATTATTATTTATTTTATTTTATTTAAACATATTTTACTTTTTTTTTCAAGACATATTTCATTTTATTTATTTTTTAAAACATATTTTTAATCTCTTTAACATTATTTATTTTATTTTATTTAAACATATTTTTAATCTTCGATCATTATTTTATTTTATTTTTTAACATATTTCTACAAGACATATTTACTTTATTTAACATTTATTTGATTTTAACATGACTAAATTTACATATTTTTATTATTATTTAAACATATTTACATATATTTAACATTATTTTTACATAAGATGCACATTTTTACTTTATTTAAAATTATTTTAATATTAAATGATACATTTTTACTTTATTTTTACCCATATTTTATCATTAACTTATTAACATATTATTTACATTTTAACATATTTTAATTATTACATTTTTATTTTTAAAAAACATATTTTTACCCGATCTTTTAATATTTACTTATTTTTTAAACATATTTAAATGATGAAAACATTTTTTATTTTTTATTAAACATTGAAACATTATTTTTACAAAAAACATATTTTAACTTTTACATATATTTTGGAATTTACTTAAAACATATTTTTTTGTCTTTAAATTATTATTTATTTACTTTTTAAAACATATTTTTAATTAAAACATATTTTTTTATTTAAACATATTTTGACCTTTTATCACATTTACTTTTATTTTTATTTTAAAATATTTTTAATTTAATCATATATTATTTACTTTATTTTTTATTTAAAATATTTTTAATCTCAAGATACATATTTACTTTATTTTTATTTTAAACATATTTTAATTTAAGATTTTTAAGACATATTTACTTTATTTATCAACATATTTTTAATCTTTAAGACATATTTATTTTATTTTTTATTTAAAACATATTTAATTCGTTTACATATTATTTTATTTTTATTACTAAACATATTTTTAATCTACATATTTACTTTATTTTTATTTACTTAAAACATATTTTTAATCTTTATCATATTTACTTTATTTTTACTTCAAACATATTTATTAATCTTACATTATTACTTTTATTTATTTAACATATTTAATTTGACCAAGACATTATATTTATTTTATTTTATAAAACATATTTATTTGAAACATACACATATTATTTTTAAACATAACATTATTATTATTAAATGATTTTTAAACGTTATTTTTCATTTTATTTTACTTAAAACATATTTTTATTATTAAACATATTTACATATTTTATTTAAACATAACATTAAGTGATAAACACATATTTTTTTTATGAAAATGACAAATATTATTATTATTATTTATATTTACTTATTTACTTAAACATATTTTTAATACAAGATTTAAACATATTTATTTTATTTAAATGACATATTTTTAATTTTAACGCATTATTATTTACTTAAAAACATAAACATTATTAAATGCATTTAAAACATATTTTATTAAAATGACAAACATTATTTTTAATGCATTTACATATTATTTATTTTTAAAACATATTTTAACTAAAAACATATTTTATTATAATGATAAAATTTATTTTAATTTTAAAACATATTTAATCTAAATGATTACATTTACTTTATTTTTATTTAAACATATTGATCCAAGACTGCATTATTATTTATTTTTATTTATTTAAACATATTTAATCTTGATCACATATTTATTTTTATTAAATATTATTTTTAATTAATCACATTATTATTTACTTTATTTTTATTTAAACATAATTCAAGACAGACATATTTTTACTTTTATTTATTAAAACACATATTTTAATTTTATCATATTAATATTTACTTATTTTTACTTAAACATATTTTAATCTATGACAAGACATATTTTTACTTTTATTTACTTGAAACATATTTTAATCTTATTATTTATTTATTTACTTAAAAACATCACACATTTACTTATTTATTTAAAAACATTTTTACCAAGATCATATTATTTTTATTTACAAAACATGAATGCATAACATATTTATTTTATTTTTACTTTAAACATATTATAAAATGACAAACAATATTTTTTACTTTTACATTTAACGAAACATTTATTTTATTTACATTTAAAACATTATTTTACATTTACTTTTATTTATTTACATTATGACCCAAGATATTTATTTATTTTTTTATTTAAACATATTTTTAATTTAAACATTATTTATTTTATTTTTAAAAAATATTATGACTTTAAACACATATTTACTTTATTTATTTAAACATATTTTTAACGACGACATATTTATTTTATTTATTTCAAAACATTTTACTTTAAACATTATTTATTTATTTTTATTTAAAACATATTTTTAAAATGACAAGATTTATTTACTTTATTTACTTTAAAACATATTTTTATTTATCATTATTTCATTTTTATTTTTTTAAACATTTTTAACTTAATCATATTATTTACTTTTATTTATTGCCATTTAAACATTTTTAATCTTTTAAGATTTGCACATTATTTATTTAAATTTATTTACTTTAAACATATTTTAACCAAGATCAATTTATTTACAACATTATTTATTTACTAAACATGATTTACCCAAGATTACATATTACTATTATTTTATTTAAACATATTTTTATTTGATCACACATTATTTATTTATTTTTTTACTTAAACATTTATTTTTTATTTCTAAGATCACATTATTTACTTTTATTTTTTAACATTATTTTTAACCTTTACAAGACATTTATTTACGTTTTAAACACATTACGGGCTTTAAACATTTACATAAAAAACACATTATTTATTTTAAACATTATTTATTTTAACATTTATTTTTATTTCTAACAACATTATTTACCCAAACACATTATTTATTTTATTTTTTTATTTAAACATTATTTTTTTGACATATTTATTTTACTTGAACATATTTTAATGACTTACTAATATTTATTTTATTTAGAAAAACATATTTTTACTTTAACATTTACTATTTTTATTTATTTTTAAACATATTTAACACATATTTATTTAACACATTATTTTAAAACATTTTTTAATTTTACATATTATTTATTTTAAATTCAAAACATTTTATTTTAGATTGCAAACATTATTTATTTAAAAACATGATTATTTTTATTTACTAACATTATTATTTATTTTATTTTAAACACAAACATATTTAAAGACACATTATTATTATTTTACTTAAAAACATATTTTGACGCACATATTTATTTATTTATTATTTAAAACATTATTATTATGCATTTACACATTTATTTACTAAACATTATTTTATTTTATATTTAAACGACACATATTGACCCGGATTTATTACATATTTTTTACCATTATTACATATTATTTATTTATTTAAACATTTTTAAGATTATTATTTATTTTATTTTTTTTAACTAAAACATATTTTTAAAAACATATTTTTACGTCACATTATTTTTTATTTTATTTACTAAAACATATTTTTAATTTAATTATTATTTATTATTTTTATTTAAACATATTTTTAATCACATTATTTTTACTTTATTTTTATCAAAATTATTTTAATTTATTTTATTTAAAACATTTATTTTTTAATCTACATCATTATTTCATTTTATTTTATTTAAACATATTTTAATCTTAAGATTATTATTATTTCATTTATTTTAAAACATGATTTTTAACAACACATTTACTTTATTTATTTAAAAACATATTTTTATCTTAACAAGACATATTTACTTTATTATTTACTTAACATATTTACTTAAGATTTAACATATTTATTTTATTTTTTAACATATTTATTAAACATGATTTTTACTTTAAACATATTTTTACTTTATTTATTTATGCAAAACATATTTTTAATATTTACATCACATTATTTACTTTATTTTTATTTTAAAACATTTGACTAATCACATTTACTTTATTTTATTTGAAACATATTTTTACTTCACATTTTTATTTTTTTTATTTAAACATATTTACTAACATTATTTATTTTATTTAAAACATATTTTACCAAGATCATATTTTACTTTATTTTTTAAAACATATTTTACTTAACGACATTTTATTTATTTATTTAAACATTTATTAAATGAAGATTAACATTTTATTTATTTAAACATATTTTTAATCTAAACTTTACATATTTACTTTATTTACTTAAACATATTTAATCACAAAAACATATTTATTTACTTTATTTTTACTTAACACATTTTTAATCTTAAGACATATTACTTATTTTACTTAAACATATTTTTTACACTTTTTACGATTTTACATTATTTATTTATTTATTTAAACATATTTTAACAAACATATTATTTATTTATTTTTATTTTAAAACATATTTTTAATCTTACCATATTATTTATTTATTTAAAACATATTTTTAATCATCAGACATTATTTTTACTTATTTTTATTTAAACATATTTTTTGTCCACCCGATTTAAACATATTTTTTTACATTATTTAAACATTATTTACAAAACATATTTTTAAGATTTACATTTTTATTTATTTTTATTTAAAACATATTTTAATCAAGATTATTATTTACTTTATTTTATTTAAAACATTTTTTAACTTTATTAACATTTATTTTTTTATTTTACTTAAAATATTTTTAATTGATGAAGACATATTTATTTATTTTTATAAACATATTTTAATCTCCATTTATTTTATTTATTTATTTAAACATATTTTAATCTGACATCATTATTTACTTTAACATTAAAACATATTTTTAACAAAACATTTAAAACATTTTTTTTATTTTACTAAAACATATTTTAAAACATTTACATTATTTCATTTTATTTTTACTAAACATATTTTTAAAACATTATTTATTTATTTTTTTTAAAAACATATTTTTTAAATTTGACTAAACATATTACATTTACTTTTATTTTTACTAAAACATATTTTTAATCCATTAAAGCATTACTATTTACATTTTATTTTACTAAAACATATTTAAAGATAATTATTTATTTTTATTTAAACACATATTTTAACACATAAACATTTTAAACATATTTTTACACATATTTTTGACATATTTAAAACATTACACTTTATTTTTAACTTAACATATTTAATATTATTTTTATTTTATTATTTTTATTTTAAAAACATTTTTAACATATTTATTATTTAAAATACGTTAACATATTTTTATTATTTTATTATTTAAAACATTTTATAAACATATTTAAACATATTTTTTATTTAAACATATTTTAAATCTTATTTTTTAATATGTTTTATTTTTACTTAAAAACATATTTTATTATATTTACTATTTAAAACATACACATATTTACGATATTACTTAAAACACATTTTTACATATTTTTAACATTATTTATTATTTAAACATATTTTTTATCTGATCACTATTATTTATTTTATAAACCATTTAAAACATTATTTTAATTCATCGTTATTTCATTTTATTTATCAAAACATATTTTAATCTAAGATTACATATTATTTATTTTATTTTTTATTTAAACATATTTATTATTTATATTTTATTTATTTTTATTTTTTAACATATTTTTATTAAGATTTATTACATTTTACTTTATTTACTCAAAAACATATTTTAACTTATTATATTTTTACTTTATTTTTTATTTAAACATATTTTAATCTTTAAGATTTTATTTACTTTTTTTTACTTCAAAACATATTTAATGATTACACACACATTACATTTTTATTTTTACTTTTACATATTTTTAATCTATTTTATTATTTTTTTTATTTACTTTTATTTTTAACTTATCATTATTTATTTTATTTTATTTATTTTTAATCTATTACATATTTTATTTTATTTTTATTTTAAAACATATTTTTTAATCTTTATCATTATTATTTATTTTTATTTTTATCATTTAACATATTTTTAATCTTTATATTATTTACTTTATTTTACTTCAAACATATTTAATCTTTTATTTTATATTTATTTTTATTTAAAAACATTAAATGCATTTCAAACATATTTTTATTTTATTTATTTTAACCATATTTATTTTTAAACATTATTTTATTTTATTTTTATTTATTTATATTTTATTTACACATTTTTATTTATTTTAACATTTTAACATATTATTTTTAACATATTTACATTATTTTTATTTACTTAAATGACAAAAATTTATTTAACATAAAATTTAAACATATTTAATATTATTATTTATTTAACATGTTTTTTTTTTTTATTTTATTTAAAACATATTTACTTTAAACATATTTTTATTTACTAAAACATATTTTATTTTATATTTTATTTAAACACATTATTTATTTTAAACATATTTTAACATTTATTTTATTTTTATTAAACACATTTATTTAAAACATATTTTTATTTTATTTAAACATATTTTTATTTAAATGACTAACATATTTTTATTTTTATTTTATTTATTTTATTTTTATTTATTTATTTATTTTATTTAACATATTTAATTTATCACATTTTTATTTTATTTATTTAAAACATTTTTTAAGATTAACATTTACTTTATTTTTACTTAAACATATTTTATTTAGACATATTTTTATTTATTTTATTTAAACATATTTTAACGACAAGACATTACATATTTACTTAAACATATTTTTAATCAAGATTCCAATTATTTATTTTATTTTACTTTAAAACATATTTTTAATCAAGATCAAGACATATTTATTTATTTATTTAAAACATATTTTTAATTAAGATTTACAAACATTATTTACATTTTATTTAAACATATTTTTAACATGAGCAACATATCATTTTATTTATTTAGGCAAAACATTTTTAGAGGGAGACAACATTTAGCTTATTTACTTAAACAAACATATTTTTTTAGCTTATCATATTACATATTTTACTTTATTTATTTAAAACATATTTACCACAGAGCCCAGACATTTCATTTTTATTTATCGAACCATTTTATCTTTAAAAACAAAAAGAAACTATTTTTACATTGGAAACATATTTTTACCCGATTTAGAAAAGCATTTATTTTTGTCCCTAAAGAGAGAATTACCAGTGTGCCATCACATTTACAAGATTTGAAAACAGATATTTAAACCAGTGAAGAACAGACATTATTTACTTATTTTTATAAACATATTTATTTAATCTGATTTACATTTTTCATTTTTACTTTTAAACATATTTTATTTTACTTTAACGAATATTTAATTTATTTATTTCCTTTAACATGTCTTTACTGGACAGATTTAACAGTTATTTTTAGGAAACATATTTGTTGTTTATATAAATTTTTATCTCATATTTACTTTTACTTTATTTTTATCAAAACATTATTTTTATTTAAAACATTATTTACTTTATTTTTATCAAAACATATTTAATTATCATATTATTTACTTTATTTTATCAAACATATGACCCACACGACATTATTATTTATTTACTTTATTTAAACTATATATTTAATCACATTATCATTATTTCATTTTATTACTTAAACATATATTTATCGATCATTATTTATTTACTTATTTAAACATATTCATGATTACGTCATATTATTTACTTTATTTCAAAAACATATTTTAATCTTATCATGACATATTTACTTTATTTATTAAACATATTATTTAATCTACATTATTTCATTTTATTTATTTAAACATATTTTAATCTAAGATCACATTATTATTTATTTTTATTTACTAAAACATATTTTAATCTTAATCACATTATTATTTACTTTATTTTTACTTAAACATATTTTAATCTTAATCACATTATTATTTACTTTATTTTTATCAACATATTTTTAATCTTATGACGCACATATTATTTTATTTATTTAAACATTGACCTAAGACGACATATTACTTTATTTATTATCAAAACATATTTAACTTATGATCATATTACATTTATTTTATTTACTAAACATTATTTTAACTCAACATCATTATATACTTACTTTATTTTATTTATAAACATATTTAATCTTACATCATACATTATTTACTTTTATTTTTACTCAAACATATTTAATCTAGATCACATATTTACTTTATTTACTAAACATATTTTAATCTAAGATCACATTACTTATTTTATTTTATTTAAAACATTATTTTAATCTAAGACACATATTACTTATTATTTACTCATAACATCATTATTTACTTTAACTACATCATATTACTTTAATTTGACAACACATTATTTACTTTATTTTACTTAAACATATTTTTAATCTACGATTGACATTATTTTATTTATTATACATTATTTAATCTTTAATCACATACATTATTTACTTTATTTTATTTAAACATATTTGATCCAGATCATATTATTACTTATTTATTTTATTTAACATATTAATACTATATTTATTTACATCATTATGACCTATCAAGACATTATTTACTTTTATTTTACGAAACATTATTTAATCTTATCATCACACATTTACTTTTTTTTACTACATATTTTTAATCTACATCAAGACATATTTACTTTATTTTTACTAAAACATATTTTTATCTGATCTGCTATTATTTACTTTATTTTTACTTTTAAAATATTTTTATTTTATTTAAACATATTTATTTTTATTTCAAAACATTTTTTTTATTTTATTTAAAACATGATAACGCAGATTTTACGTTATTTTATTTATTTTTATTTATTTAAACATATTTAACCTGACACATTATTATTACTTTTTTTTATTTAAACATGACCTTAAGATCATATATTTACTTTTATTTACGGAAACATATTTTTAAAATGATCACATTACTTATTTTATTTAAACATATTTTTACCCGACACATAAAAACATATTTATGACCCGACATATTATTTACTTTTATTTTTATCAAAAACATATTTTTAATCTGTTACATATATTTTATTTTATAAAACATTTTTAATCTAGACGTTATCATTATTTACTTCATTTTTTACTCAAACACATTTACGCTTGATTACATTTTACTATTTTTTACTTTTAAAACATATTTATGATGGATGTAATCTGACCTGATTATTGATTATTTTTATTTTTATTTAAACATATTATTAATCTTATCACATTATTATTTCATTTTATTTACTAAAACATATTTTAATTCACGCACACATTTACTTTATTTATTTCAAACATATTATTTTAATCGATCAAGTATTACTATTTATTTCTTATTTATTTAAACATATTTTTAATCTTAAGACGTTATTTACTTTATTTACTAACACATGACCCGATCAAGACATTACTTTATTTACTAACATATTTTTAATCTAAGATTTACATTACTTCATTTTATTTAATAAACATATTTAATTCAAGATCACATTACTACTTTACTTTACTAACACATTTAATTCAAGACATCATATTACTTTATTTATTAAACATGATGACCAGACACATATTTACTTTATTGAAATATAACAGACAGACATATATTCATTTATCAATATATGACTCAAGACATATTTACTTTATTTACTTAAACATTATTTAATTCGACGCACATATTTACTTATTTATAAACATATTTTAATCTCAGACGCATATTTATTTACTTTATTTACTTATACTATGACCTAGACACACATATTTACGTTACTTATTTGACTCAACATATTATTTATTATATTTAACATGACACAATATTATTATTATTTATTTATTTAAACATATTTAATTGATCATATTATTACGACTAGATTACATTGACTCAATATATTATTTAATTTATTAAGACAATATATTTATTTAATTCATTCAACATACTTGACTGCATCACATCATTATATTTACATATTTATCTAAGATTACTACATATTTATTTATTTCAAACGATATTTACCATGATTACATTATTTACTTATTTTTACTTAAACATATTTAATCTTAAGACACATTTACTTTTATTTTTTTAAAAACATATTTTTATCTAAGATCGTATATTATTTTTCATTTTATTTATCTTAAACATATTTTAATCTATTTATTTATTTATTTAAACATTTTTATTTATATTTATTTCATTCTTTACATTTATTTAAACATGTGACCTAAGATCACATATTTTTTTTTACGGAAACATATTTTAATCTTGACATCGTTATTATTTACTTTATATTTACTTTAAACATATTTTTAATCTGATCATTATTTCTTACTTTTATTTATTTAAACATATTTTTAGCGCAAGATCGCATTATTATTTATTTTATTTTTATTTAAACATTATTTAATTTAACGCCATATTTAACCGACATATTTTAACATATTGTCGCAACATATTTAACTAAGGGACGCAGATTATTTTTATTTATTTTTATTTAAACATATTTACCCGACGCATAAGATTTATTTTATTATTTATTTCATACATTACATTTTTATTTATTTAAACATATTTTTAATCTAAGATTATTACTTTTATTTATTTAAACATATTTAAAACATATTTACTTACTTATACCAAAGATTTATTATTATTTATTTATTTAAATGATATTATGACCTTGATCATATTATTACTTACTTATTTTTTACTTTAAAACATATTTTTTTAATCTGCTATTATTTACTTATTTACTAAAACATATTTTTAATCTATGATCACGACATATTTACTTTTTTATTTTATTTTAAACATATTTTATCTTGACCTATTATTAATATTTCTTATTTTATCAAAAACATATTTTTAATCTTTGACTACGACATATTTACTTTTATTTTTATTTTTAAACATGACCCAAAGATCACATATTTACTTTATTTATTTAAAACATTTTATCTCGACAGACATATTATTTCATTTTATTTATTTAAAAACACATTTAATCTGCGATCACATTATTTTCATTTTATTTTTACTTCAACGATATGAATCTATGATCATATACATTATTTATTTTTATTTAAAACATATTTTTAATCTACATTATTATTATTTACTTATTACTTAACATATTTAATTCTATATAACATTATTTTATCTTATAGATGCATATTATTACTTTTATTTATTTAAACATATTTAATTACATATTATTTACATTTATTATTTATTTAAACATATTTTTAATCTAAGACGTACTATTATTTACTTTATTTATTTAAACATGATGACCAAGATCAGCATTATTATTTACTTATTTACTAACATATGACCCAAGACATTATTATTTACTTTATTTTTACTTAAACATATTTAATCTAAGATCATAATATTATTTATTTTATTTTACAACATATTTTAACCTAGATCTACATTATTTATTTGATGCAACATGACCACAGACGCATATTTACGTATTGATGGAAACATATTTAACTCGACGCATATATTTATTTATTTTTATTTAAACATTTTAATCTATACACATTATATTTACTTTATTTTTACTTTAAACATATTATCGACTTACATTATTATTTACTTTTATTTACTTAAACATATTTCTAATCTACATCCATATTTACTTTATTTTACTTAAAACATATTTAACTTAAAGATTCACACATATTTATTTATATTATTAAAACATATTTTAATTAAGATTACATACATTTTATGCGAAAACATGGTTTACCTGCGACGTTATTACATGCATACGATGATGAAGTATTGACCCAAGATTGGCACAGTATAAACGATGACGTCGTGACGCACAAGATTGCACATATGCACTGTATCCATGGAAAGCGAGTGACGTGTCACCCAGAGAGGACGCATGAATGAGAGAGGGATGACAAAGAGAGGATGCGGATAGTCGAGAGGGATCCATCAGAGAGCATGTGGCGTGATGAAGACGACGGATTTTACCTAGAGAGGCGCGCAGGATGAAAAAGAGAGGGGACGCAGACAGACAGAGGAGTGGAGGAAGAGAGAGGGATGGACAGAGAGGAGTGGAGGAAGGAGGAGAGGATGGATATATTTAGGATTGGAGGGAGGAAGACAGGGATGTAGTAGACCAGGGAGGAAGAGAGGGATGTAGATAGATATTTTTAATCTACATGGAGGGAGGAAGAGGATGGACAGAAAAACATGGAGGGGAAGGGAAGAGGGATAGTTTCTATTTTTAGTGGACAGTGGAAGGGAAAAGAGGGATATTTTATTTCTAGAAGAGGAGTGGAGGAGGAAAAGAGGGATGTAGATAGATTTAAGGAAACATAGGAAAGAAGACATGGATAGAGAGGGACTTGGAGGGAGGAAGAACAGGAGTGGAGGAGGAAGAGAGGGATGGATAGAAAAGTGGAGAGGGAGGAAGAGAGGGATGTTATAGAGAGAGTGGAGGAGGAAGAGAGGGATGTAGATAGATTTTTATTTAGGGAGGAAAGAGGAGATCGGATAGATTAGGATGGAGGGAGGAAAACATATTTTTAATAGAAGAAGGTGGAGGGAGGAGGAGAGGGATTTAGATAAACAGGTGGAGGAAGGGGGATGGATAGATTAGAGTGGAGGGAGGAAACATATGTAATCTAGATGGAGTGGAAGAGGAGGAAGAGGGATGTAGATAGAGAGAGGAGTGGAGGAGGAAGAGAGGGATGTCATTTCATTTTAGAAAGTGGAGGGAGGAAGAGAGGGATGTAGATAGAGAAAACAGAGGAGTGGAGGGAGGAAGAGGGATGTAGATAGAAAGGAGTGGAGGGAAACTAAGAGGGATGGATTTTTAAGAGGTGGAGGAGGAAGAGGATGTAGATAGGAAGGTTTACTTTATTTTTAAGAACATATTCAGAAGCAAAGAAAGAGGGATTTAAGGAAGGATGAATAGAAAGACATATTTAAAGGGAAGGAAAAGATTATTATTATTATTTAAGGATGGACAGAGAGAGGGAGTGGAGGGAGGAAGAGAAGGATGTGGACAGAGAGAGGAGTGGAGGGAGGAAGAGAGGTATGCAGCAGGGAGGAAGGAAACAAGCAGCAGATAGATAAAATGGAGAGAAAAGTCTGCATTACTATATCATACCATGGCTAACACTGACATGCCCCCCTGTCTCTCTCTCTCTCTCTCTCTCTCTCTCTCTCTCTCTCTCTCTCTCTCTCTCTCTCTCTCTCCCCTCTCTCTCTCTCCCCTCTCTCTCTCTCGCTTTCCCTTTATCTCTCTCTCTCTCTCTCTCTCTCTCTCTCTCTCTCTCTCTCTCTCTCTCTCTCTCTCTCGCTTTCTTCTCTCTCTCTCTCTCTCTCTCTCTCCTCTCTCTCCTCTCTCTCTCTCTCTCTCTCTCTCTCTCTCTCTCTCTCTCTCTCTCTCTCTCTCTCTCTCTCCCCCCTCTCTCTCTCGCTTTCTTCTCTCTCTCTCTGTAAACCATTGCAGATATTATGAACAGTTTTTAACCATAACATGCCCTGAAACCTGGAACAGTCGTATAACTGACTGACCTCTTAACACTCAAAGATCTGACAGTATGAGAGACAGTATGAGAGTTGACACATCCATCAACTGTTTATATAGGGCCTATGCTAATGTCTCCTTATGGTCCATCAACTGTTTATATGGGGCCTAGGTTAATGTCTTGTTATGGTCCATCAACTGTTTATATAGGGCCTAGGTTAATGTCTTCTTATGGTCCATCAACTGTTTATATAGGTTGAGAGAGGTTGAACTAGATTAATGTCTTATGGTACATCAACTGTTTATATAGGGCCTAGGTTAATGTCTTATGGTACATCAACTGTTTATATAGGGCCTAGGTTAATGTCTTCTTATGGTCTATCAACTGTTTATACAGGGCCTAGGTTAATGTCTTCTTATGGTCCATCAACTGTTTATATAGGGCCTAGGTTAATGTCTTCTTAAGAGCAGAAAAGAGCAGAAAAGTAAATAAATATAAACTGTATGGGGAAGAGGTAGGTAAAATTGGGTGGGCTATTTACCGATAGACTATGTACAGCTGCAGCGATCGGTTAGCTGCTCAGATAGCAGATGTTTGAAGTTGGTGAGGGAGATAAAAGTCTCCAACTTCAGCGATTTTTGCAATTCGTTCCAGTCACAGGCAGCAGAGAACTGGAACGAAAGGCGGCCAAATGAGGTGTTGGCTTTAGGGATGATCAGTGAGATACACCTGCTGGAGCGCGTGCTACGGGTGGGTGTTGCCATCGTGACCAGTGAACTGAGATAAGGCGGAGCTTTACCTAGCATGGACTTGTAGATGACCTGGAGCCAGTGGGTCTGGCGACGAATATGTAGCGAGGGCCAGCCGACTAGAGCATACAGGTCACAGTGGTGGGTGGTATAAGGTGCTTTAGAAACAAAACGGAGGCACTGTGATAAACTGCATCCAGTTTGCTGAGTAGAGTGTTGGAAGCTATTTTGTAGATGACATCGCCAAAGTCGAGGATCGGTAGGATAGTCAGTTTTACTAGGGTAAGTTTGGCGGCGTGAGTGAAGGAGGATTTGTTGTGGAATAGAAAGCCGACTCTAGATTTGATTTTAGATTGGAGATGTTTGATATGAGTCTGGAAGGAGAGTTTACAGTCTAGCCAGACACCTAGGTACTTATAGATGTCCACATATTCTAGGTCGTAACCATCCAGGGTGGTGATGCTAGTCGGGTGTGCGGGTGCAGGCAGCGAACGGTTGAAAAGCATGCATTTGGTTTTACTAGCGTTTAAGAGCAGTTGGAGGCCACGGAAGGAGTATTGTATGGCATTGAAGCTCATTTGGAGGTTAGATAGCACAGTGTCCAAGGACGGGCCGGAAGTATACAGAATGGTGTCGTCTGCATAGAGGTGGATCAGGCAATCGCCCGCAGCAAGAGCAACATCATTGATATATGCAGAGAACAGAGTCGGCCCGAGAATTGAACCCTGTGGCACCCCCATAGAGACTGCCAGAGGACCGGACAGCATGCCCTCCGATTTGACACACTGAACTCTGTCTGCAAAGTAGTTGGTGAACCAGGCAAGGCAGTCATCAGAAAAACCGAGGCTACTGAGTCTGCCGATAAGAATATGGTGATTGACAGAGTCGAAAGCCTTGGCAAGGTCGATGAAAACGGCTGCAAAGTACTGTCTTTTATCGATGGCGGTTATGATATCGTTTAGTACCTTGAGTGTTGCTGAGGTGCACCCGTGACCGGCTCGGAAACCAGATTGCACAGCGGAGAAGGTACGGTGGGATTCGAGATGGTCAGTGACCTGTTTGTTGACTTGGCTTTCGAAGACCTTAGATAGGCAGGGCAGGATGGATATAGGTCTGTAACAGTTTGGGTCCAGGGTGTCTCCCCCTTTGAAGAGGGGGATGACTGTGGCAGCTTTCCAATCCTTGGGGATCTCAGACGATATGAAAGAGAGGTTGAACAGGCTTGTAATAGGGGTTGCGACAATGGCGGCGGATAGTTTCAGAAATAGAGGGTCCAGATTGTCAAGCCCAGCTGATTTGTACGGCTATCTGGATTTGGGTAAAGGAGAACCTGGAGAGGCTTGGGCGAGTAGCTGAGGGGGGGGTGGAGCTGTTGGCCGAGGTTGGAGTAGCCAGGAGGACGGCATGGCCAGCCGTTGAGAAATGCTTGTTGAAGTTTTCGATAATCATGGATTTATCAGTGGTGACTGTGTTACCTTGCCTCAGTGCAGTGGGCAGCTGGGAGGAGGTGCTCTTGTTCTCCATGGACTTCACAGTGTCCCAGAACTTTTTGGAGTTAGAGCTACAGGACGCAAATTTCTGCCTGAAGAAGCTGGCCTTTGCTTTCCTGACTGACTGCGTGTATTGGTTGCTGACTTCCCTGAACAGTTGCATATCGCGGGGATTATCCGATGCCATTGCAGTCCGCCACAGGATGTTTTTGTGCTGGTCGAGGGCAGTCAGGTCTGGAGTGAACCAAGGGCTGTATCTGTTCTTAGTTCTGCATTTTTTGAACGGAGCATGCTTATCTAAAATGGTGAGGAAGTTACTTTTAAAGAATGACCAGACATCCTCATCTGACGGGATGAGGTCAATGTCCTTCCAGGATACCCAGGCCAGGTCGATTAGAAAGGCCTGCTCACAGAAGTGTTTTACGGAGCGTTTGACAGTGATGAGGGGTGGTCGTTTGACTGCGGATCCATAGCAGATGCAGGCAATGAGGCAGTGATCGCTGAGATCCTGGTTGAAGACAGCGGAGGTGTATTTGAAGGGCCAGTTGGTCAGGATGACGTCTATGAGGGTGCCCTTGTTTACAGATTTAGGGTTGTACCTGGTGGGCTCCTTGATCATTTGTGTGAGATTGAGGGCATCTAGCTTAGATTGTAGGACTGCCGAGGTGTTAAGCATATCCCAGTTTAGGTCACCTAACAGAACAAACTCTGACAGGACTGTGTGTTTTGGTAGGTCAGACAGGACAGTGTGTTTTAGTATGTCAGCCAGGACTGTGTGTTCTGGTAGGCCAGAAAGAACTGTGTGTTTTGGTAGATTAGACAGGTGTGTTTTGGTAGGCCAGACAGGACTGTGTGTTTTTGTAGATTAGACAGGACTGTGTGTTTTGGTAGATCAGACAGGACTGTGTGTCTTGGTAGGTCAGACAGGACAGTGTGTTTTAGTAGGTCAGACAGGACTGTGTTTTGGTAGATCAGACAGGACTGTGTGTCTTGGTAGGTCAGGCAGGACAGTGTGTTTTAGTAGGTCAGACAGGACTGTGTATTTTGGTAGGTCAGACAGGACTGTGTATTTTGGTAGGTCAGACAGGACTGTGTGTTTTGGTAGGTCAGATGGGGCTGTGTGTTTTGGTAGGTCAGACAGGACAGTGTGTTTTAGTAGGTCAGACAGGACTGTGTGTTTTAGTAAGTCAGACAGGACAGTGTGTTTTGGTAGATCAGACAGGACAGTGTGTTTTAGTAGGTCAGACAGGACTGTGTGTTTTGGTAGATTAGACAGGACTGTGTGTTTTTGTAGATTAGACAGGACTGTGTGTTTTGGTAGATCAGACAGTACTGTGTGTCTTGGTAGGTCAGACAGGACAGTGTGTTTTAGTAGGTCAGACAGGACTGTGTGTTTTGGTAGATCAGACAGGACTGTGTGTCTTGGTAGGTCAGACAGGACAGTGTGTTTTATTAGGTCAGACAGGACTGTGTATTTTGGTAGGTCAGACAGGACTGTGTGTTTTGGTAGGTCAGACAGGACTGTGTGTTTTGGTAGATCAGACAGGACAGTGTGTTTTAGTAGGTCAGACAGGACTGTGTGTTTTGGTAGATTAGACAGGACTGTGTGTTTTTGTAGATTAGACAGGACTGTGTGTTTTGGTAGATCAGACAGGACTGTGTGTCTTGGTAGGTCAGACAGGACAGTGTGTTTTAGTAGGTCAGACAGAACTGTGTGTTTTGGAAGGTCAGACAGGACTGTGTGTTTTGGTAGGTCAGACAGGACAGTGTGTTTTAGTAGGTCAGACAGGACTGTGTGTTTTAGTAGGTCAGACAGGACTGTGTGTTTTGGTAGGTCAGACAGGACTGTGTGTTTTGGTAGGTCAGATGGGGCTGTGTGTTTTGGTAGGTCAGATGGGGCTGTGTGTTTTGGTAGGTCAGACAGGACAGTGTGTTTTAGTAGGTCAGAGAGGGCTGTGTATTTTGGTAGGTCAGACAGGACAGTGTGTTTTAGTAGGTCAGACAGGACTGTGTATTTTGGTAGGTCAGACAGGACTGTGTGTTTTGGTAGGTCAGACAGGACTGTGTGTTTTGGTAGATCAGACAGGACAGTGTGTTTTAGTAGGTCAGACAGGACTGTGTGTTTTGGTAGATTAGACAGGACTGTGTGTTTTTGTAGATTAGACAGGACTGTGTGTTTTGGTAGATCAGACAGGACTGTGTGTCTTGGTAGGTCAGACAGGACAGTGTGTTTTAGTAGGTCAGACAGGACTGTGTGTTTTGGAAGGTCAGACAGGACTGTGTGTTTTGGTAGGTCAGACAGGACAGTGTGTTTTAGTAGGTCAGACAGGACTGTGTGTTTTAGTAGGTCAGACAGGACTGTGTGTTTTGGTAGGTCAGACAGGACTGTGTGTTTTGGCTGGGGCTGTGTGTTTTGGTAGGTCAGATGGGGCTGTGTGTTTTGGTAGGTCAGACAGGACAGTGTGTTTTAGTAGGTCAGAGAGGGCTGTGTATTTTGGTAGGTCAGACAGGACTGTGTGTTTTGGTAGGTCAGATGGGGCTGTGTGTTTTGGTAGGTCAGACAGGACTGTGTGTTTTGGTAGGTCAGATAGGGCTGTGTGTTTTGGTAGGTCAGACAGGGCTGTGTGTTTTGGTAGGTCAGACAGGACTGTGTGTTTTGGTAGGTCAGACAGGACTGTGTGTTTTGGTAGGTCAGATGGGGCAGTGTGTTTTGGTAGGTCAGACAGGACAGTGTGTTTTGGTAAGTCAGATGGGGCTGTGTGTTTTGGTAGGTCAGACAGGACTGTGTGTTTTGGTAGGTCAGACAGGACTGTGTGTTTTGGTAGGTCAGACAGGGCTGTGTATTTTGGTAGGTCAGACAGGACTGTGTGTTTTGGTAGGTCAGACAGGACTGTGTGTTTTGGTAGATCAGACAGGACTGTGTGTTTTGGTAGGTCAGACGGGGCTGTGTGTTTTGGTAGGTCAGACAGGGCTGTGTATTTTGGTAGGTCAGATGGGGCTGTGTGTTTTGGTAGGTCAGACAGGGCTGTGTATTTTGGTAGATCAGATGGGGCTGTGTGTTTTGGTAGGTCAGACAGGACAGTGTGTTTTAGTAGGTCAGACAGGACTGTGTGTTTTGGTAGATCAGACAAGACAGTGTGTTTTAGTAGGTCAGACAGGACTGTGTGTTTTGGTAGGTCAGATGGGGCTGTGTGTTTTAGTAGGTCAGACAGGACAGTGTGTTTTAGTAGGTCAGACAGGACTGTGTGTTTTAGTAGGTCAGACAGGACTGTGTGTTTTGGTAGATCAGACAGGACAGTGTGTTTTAGTAGGTCAGACAGGACTGTGTGTTTTGGTAGATTAGACAGGACTGTGTGTTTTGGTAGGCCAGACAGGACTGTGTGTTTTTGTAGATTAGACAGGACAGTGTGTTTTGGTAGGTCAGATAGGGCTGTGTGTCTTGGTAGGTCAGACAGGACTGTGTGTTTTGGTAGGTCAGACAGGACTGTGTGTTTTGGTAGGTCAGACAGGACTGTGTGTTCTGGTAGGTCAGATGGGGCAGTGTGTTTTGGTAGGTAAGACAGGACTGTGTGTTTTGGTAGGTCAGTCGGGGCTGTGTGTTTTGGTAGGTCAGACGGGGCTGTGTATTTTGGTAGGTCAGATGGGGCTGTGTGTTTTGGAAGGTCAGACAGGGCTGTGTGTTTTGGTAGGTCAGACGGGGCTGTGTGTTTTGGTAGGTCAGCCAGGACTGTGTGTTTTGGTAGGTCAGACGGGGCTGTGTGTTTTGGTAGGTCAGACGGGGCTGTGTATTTTGGTAGGTCAGATGGGGCTGTGTGTTTTGGAAGGTCAGACAGGGCTGTGTGTTTTGGTAGGTCAGACAGGACTGTGTGTTTTGGTAGATTAGACAGGACTGTGTGTTTTTGTAGATTAGACAGGACTGTGTGTTTTGGTAGATCAGACAGGACTGTGTGTCTTGGTAGGTCAGACAGGACAGTGTGTTTTAGTAGGTCAGACAGGACTGTGTGTTTTGGAAGGTCAGACAGGACTGTGTGTTTTGGTAGGTCAGACAGGACAGTGTGTTTTAGTAGGTCAGACAGGACTGTGTGTTTTAGTAGGTCAGACAGGACTGTGTGTTTTGGTAGGTCAGACAGGACTGTGTGTTTTGGTAGGTCAGATGGGGCTGTGTGTTTTGGTAGGTCAGATGGGGCTGTGTGTTTTGGTAGGTCAGACAGGACAGTGTGTTTTAGTAGGTCAGAGAGGGCTGTGTATTTTGGTAGGTCAGACAGGACAGTGTGTTTTAGTAGGTCAGACAGGACTGTGTATTTTGGTAGGTCAGACAGGACTGTGTGTTTTGGTAGGTCAGACAGGACTGTGTGTTTTGGTAGATCAGACAGGACAGTGTGTTTTAGTAGGTCAGACAGGACTGTGTGTTTTGGTAGATTAGACAGGACTGTGTTTTTGTAGATTAGACAGGACTGTGTGTTTTGGTAGATCAGACAGGACTGTGTGTCTTGGTAGGTCAGACAGGACAGTGTGTTTTAGTAGGTCAGACAGGACTGTGTGTTTTGGAAGGTCAGACAGGACTGTGTGTTTTGGTAGGTCAGACAGGACAGTGTGTTTTAGTAGGTCAGACAGGACTGTGTGTTTTAGTAGGTCAGACAGGACTGTGTGTTTTGGTAGGTCAGACAGGACTGTGTGTTTTGGTAGGTCAGATGGGGCTGTGTGTTTTGGTAGGTCAGATGGGGCTGTGTGTTTTGGTAGGTCAGACAGGACAGTGTGTTTTAGTAGGTCAGAGAGGGCTGTGTATTTTGGTATGTCAGACAGGACTGTGTGTTTTGGTAGGTCAGATGGGGCTGTGTGTTTTGGTAGGTCAGACAGGACTGTGTGTTTTGGTAGGTCAGATAGGGCTGTGTGTTTTGGTAGGTCAGACAGGGCTGTGTGTTTTGGTAGGTCAGACAGGACAGTGTGTTTTAGTAGGTCAGAGAGGGCTGTGTATTTTGGTAGGTCAGACAGGACTGTGTGTTTTGGTAGGTCAGATGGGGCTGTGTGTTTTGGTAGGTCAGATGGGGCTGTGTGTTTTGGTAGGTCAGACAGGACAGTGTGTTTTAGTAGGTCAGAGAGGGCTGTGTATTTTGGTAGGTCAGACAGGACTGTGTGTTTTGGTAGGTCAGATGGGGCTGTGTGTTTTGGTAGGTCAGACAGGACTGTGTGTTTTGGTAGGTCAGATAGGGCTGTGTGTTTTGGTAGGTCAGACAGGGCTGTGTGTTTTGGTAGGTCAGACAGGACTGTGTGTTTTGGTAGGTCAGACAGGACTGTGTGTTTTGGTAGGTCAGATGGGGCAGTGTGTTTTGGTAGGTCAGACAGGACAGTGTGTTTTGGTAAGTCAGATGGGGCTGTGTGTTTTGGTAGGTCAGACAGGACTGTGTGTTTTGGTAGGTCAGACAGGACTGTGTGTTTTGGTAGGTCAGACAGGGCTGTGTATTTTGGTAGGTCAGACAGGACTGTGTGTTTTGGTAGGTCAGACAGGACTGTGTGTTTTGGTAGATCAGACAGGACTGTGTGTTTTGGTAGGTCAGACGGGGCTGTGTGTTTTGGTAGGTCAGACAGGGCTGTGTATTTTGGTAGGTCAGATGGGGCTGTGTGTTTTGGTAGGTCAGACAGGGCTGTGTATTTTGGTAGATCAGATGGGGCTGTGTGTTTTGGTAGGTCAGACAGGACAGTGTGTTTTAGTAGGTCAGACAGGACTGTGTGTTTTGGTAGATCAGACAAGACAGTGTGTTTTAGTAGGTCAGACAGGACTGTGTGTTTTGGTAGGTCAGATGGGGCTGTGTGTTTTAGTAGGTCAGACAGGACAGTGTGTTTTAGTAGGTCAGACAGGACTGTGTGTTTTAGTAGGTCAGACAGGACTGTGTGTTTTGGTAGATCAGACAGGACAGTGTGTTTTAGTAGGTCAGACAGGACTGTGTGTTTTGGTAGATTAGACAGGACTGTGTGTTTTGGTAGGCCAGACAGGACTGTGTGTTTTTGTAGATTAGACAGGACAGTGTGTTTTGGTAGGTCAGATAGGGCTGTGTGTCTTGGTAGGTCAGACAGGACTGTGTGTTTTGGTAGGTCAGACAGGACTGTGTGTTTTGGTAGGTCAGACAGGACTGTGTGTTCTGGTAGGTCAGATGGGGCAGTGTGTTTTGGTAGGTAAGACAGGACTGTGTGTTTTGGTAGGTCAGTCGGGGCTGTGTGTTTTGGTAGGTCAGACGGGGCTGTGTATTTTGGTAGGTCAGATGGGGCTGTGTGTTTTGGAAGGTCAGACAGGGCTGTGTGTTTTGGTAGGTCAGACGGGGCTGTGTGTTTTGGTAGGTCAGCCAGGACTGTGTGTTTTGGTAGGTCAGACGGGGCTGTGTGTTTTGGTAGGTCAGACGGGGCTGTGTATTTTGGTAGGTCAGATGGGGCTGTGTGTTTTGGAAGGTCAGACAGGGCTGTGTGTTTTGGTAGGTCAGACAGGACTGTGTGTTTTGGTAGATTAGACAGGACTGTGTGTTTTTGTAGATTAGACAGGACTGTGTGTTTTGGTAGATCAGACAGGACTGTGTGTCTTGGTAGGTCAGACAGGACAGTGTGTTTTAGTAGGTCAGACAGGACTGTGTGTTTTGGAAGGTCAGACAGGACTGTGTGTTTTGGTAGGTCAGACAGGACAGTGTGTTTTAGTAGGTCAGACAGGACTGTGTGTTTTAGTAGGTCAGACAGGACTGTGTGTTTTGGTAGGTCAGACAGGACTGTGTGTTTTGGTAGGTCAGATGGGGCTGTGTGTTTTGGTAGGTCAGATGGGGCTGTGTGTTTTGGTAGGTCAGACAGGACAGTGTGTTTTAGTAGGTCAGAGAGGGCTGTGTATTTTGGTAGGTCAGACAGGACAGTGTGTTTTAGTAGGTCAGACAGGACTGTGTATTTTGGTAGGTCAGACAGGACTGTGTGTTTTGGTAGGTCAGACAGGACTGTGTGTTTTGGTAGATCAGACAGGACAGTGTGTTTTAGTAGGTCAGACAGGACTGTGTGTTTTGGTAGATTAGACAGGACTGTGTTTTTGTAGATTAGACAGGACTGTGTGTTTTGGTAGATCAGACAGGACTGTGTGTCTTGGTAGGTCAGACAGGACAGTGTGTTTTAGTAGGTCAGACAGGACTGTGTGTTTTGGAAGGTCAGACAGGACTGTGTGTTTTGGTAGGTCAGACAGGACAGTGTGTTTTAGTAGGTCAGACAGGACTGTGTGTTTTAGTAGGTCAGACAGGACTGTGTGTTTTGGTAGGTCAGACAGGACTGTGTGTTTTGGTAGGTCAGATGGGGCTGTGTGTTTTGGTAGGTCAGATGGGGCTGTGTGTTTTGGTAGGTCAGACAGGACAGTGTGTTTTAGTAGGTCAGAGAGGGCTGTGTATTTTGGTATGTCAGACAGGACTGTGTGTTTTGGTAGGTCAGATGGGGCTGTGTGTTTTGGTAGGTCAGACAGGACTGTGTGTTTTGGTAGGTCAGATAGGGCTGTGTGTTTTGGTAGGTCAGACAGGGCTGTGTGTTTTGGTAGGTCAGATGGGGCTGTGTGTTTTGGTAGGTCAGACAGGACAGTGTGTTTTAGTAGGTCAGAGAGGGCTGTGTATTTTGGTATGTCAGACAGGGCTGTGTGTTTTGGTAGATCAGATGGGGCTGTGTGTTTTGGTAGGTCAGACAGGACAGTGTGTTTTAGTAGGTCAGACAGGACTGTGTGTTTTGGTAGATCAGACAAGACAGTGTGTTTTAGTAGGTCAGACAGGACTGTGTGTTTTGGTAGGTCAGATGGGGCTGTGTGTTTTAGTAGGTCAGACAGGACAGTGTGTTTTAGTAGGTCAGACAGGACTGTGTGTTTTAGTAGGTCAGACAGGACTGTGTGTTTTGGTAGATCAGACAGGACAGTGTGTTTTAGTAGGTCAGACAGGACTGTGTGTTTTGGTAGATTAGACAGGACTGTGTGTTTTGGTAGGCCAGACAGGACTGTGTGTTTTTGTAGATTAGACAGGACAGTGTGTTTTGGTAGGTCAGATAGGGCTGTGTGTCTTGGTAGGTCAGACAGGACTGTGTGTTTTGGTAGGTCAGACAGGACTGTGTGTTTTGGTAGGTCAGACAGGACTGTGTGTTCTGGTAGGTCAGATGGGGCAGTGTGTTTTGGTAGGTAAGACAGGACTGTGTGTTTTGGTAGGTCAGTCGGGGCTGTGTGTTTTGGTAGGTCAGACGGGGCTGTGTATTTTGGTAGGTCAGATGGGGCTGTGTGTTTTGGAAGGTCAGACAGGGCTGTGTGTTTTGGTAGGTCAGACGGGGCTGTGTGTTTTGGTAGGTCAGCCAGGACTGTGTGTTTTGGTAGGTCAGACGGGGCTGTGTGTTTTGGTAGGTCAGACGGGGCTGTGTATTTTGGTAGGTCAGATGGGGCTGTGTGTTTTGGAAGGTCAGACAGGGCTGTGTGTTTTGGTAGGTCAGACAGGACTGTGTGTTTTGGTAGATTAGACAGGACTGTGTGTTTTTGTAGATTAGACAGGACTGTGTGTTTTGGTAGATCAGACAGGACTGTGTGTCTTGGTAGGTCAGACAGGACAGTGTGTTTTAGTAGGTCAGACAGGACTGTGTGTTTTGGAAGGTCAGACAGGACTGTGTGTTTTGGTAGGTCAGACAGGACAGTGTGTTTTAGTAGGTCAGACAGGACTGTGTGTTTTAGTAGGTCAGACAGGACTGTGTGTTTTGGTAGGTCAGACAGGACTGTGTGTTTTGGTAGGTCAGATGGGGCTGTGTGTTTTGGTAGGTCAGATGGGGCTGTGTGTTTTGGTAGGTCAGACAGGACAGTGTGTTTTAGTAGGTCAGAGAGGGCTGTGTATTTTGGTAGGTCAGACAGGACAGTGTGTTTTAGTAGGTCAGACAGGACTGTGTATTTTGGTAGGTCAGACAGGACTGTGTGTTTTGGTAGGTCAGACAGGACTGTGTGTTTTGGTAGATCAGACAGGACAGTGTGTTTTAGTAGGTCAGACAGGACTGTGTGTTTTGGTAGATTAGACAGGACTGTGTTTTTGTAGATTAGACAGGACTGTGTGTTTTGGTAGATCAGACAGGACTGTGTGTCTTGGTAGGTCAGACAGGACAGTGTGTTTTAGTAGGTCAGACAGGACTGTGTGTTTTGGAAGGTCAGACAGGACTGTGTGTTTTGGTAGGTCAGACAGGACAGTGTGTTTTAGTAGGTCAGACAGGACTGTGTGTTTTAGTAGGTCAGACAGGACTGTGTGTTTTGGTAGGTCAGACAGGACTGTGTGTTTTGGTAGGTCAGATGGGGCTGTGTGTTTTGGTAGGTCAGATGGGGCTGTGTGTTTTGGTAGGTCAGACAGGACAGTGTGTTTTAGTAGGTCAGAGAGGGCTGTGTATTTTGGTATGTCAGACAGGACTGTGTGTTTTGGTAGGTCAGATGGGGCTGTGTGTTTTGGTAGGTCAGACAGGACTGTGTGTTTTGGTAGGTCAGATAGGGCTGTGTGTTTTGGTAGGTCAGACAGGGCTGTGTGTTTTGGTAGGTCAGACAGGACTGTGTGTTTTGGTAGGTCAGACAGGACTGTGTGTTTTGGTAGGTCAGATGGGGCAGTGTGTTTTGGTAGGTCAGACAGGACTGTGTGTTTTGGTAGGTCAGATGGGGCTGTGTGTTTTGGTAGGTCAGACAGGACTGTGTGTTTTGGTAGGTCAGACAGGACTGTGTGTTTTGGTAGGTCAGACAGGGCTGTGTATTTTGGTAGGTCAGACAGGACTGTGTGTTTTGGTAGGTCAGACAGGACTGTGTGTTTTGGTAGATCAGACAGGACTGTGTGTTTTGGTAGGTCAGACGGGGCTGTGTGTTTTGGTAGGTCAGACAGGGCTGTGTATTTTGGTAGGTCAGATGGGGCTGTGTGTTTTGGTAGGTCAGACAGGGCTGTGTATTTTGGTAGATCAGATGGGGCTGTGTGTTTTGGTAGGTCAGACAGGACAGTGTGTTTTAGTAGGTCAGACAGGACTGTGTGTTTTGGTAGATCAGACAAGACAGTGTGTTTTAGTAGGTCAGACAGGACTGTGTGTTTTGGTAGGTCAGATGGGGCTGTGTGTTTTAGTAGGTCAGACAGGACAGTGTGTTTTAGTAGGTCAGACAGGACTGTGTGTTTTAGTAGGTCAGACAGGACTGTGTGTTTTGGTAGATCAGACAGGACAGTGTGTTTTAGTAGGTCAGACAGGACTGTGTGTTTTGGTAGATTAGACAGGACTGTGTGTTTTGGTAGGTCAGACAGGACTGTGTGTTTTGGTAGGTCAGACAGGACTGTGTGTTTTGGTAGATCAGACAGGACAGTGTGTTTTAGTAGGTCAGACAGGACTGTGTGTTTTGGTAGATTAGACAGGACTGTGTTTTTGTAGATTAGACAGGACTGTGTGTTTTGGTAGATCAGACAGGACTGTGTGTCTTGGTAGGTCAGACAGGACAGTGTGTTTTAGTAGGTCAGACAGGACTGTGTGTTTTGGAAGGTCAGACAGGACTGTGTGTTTTGGTAGGTCAGACAGGACAGTGTGTTTTAGTAGGTCAGACAGGACTGTGTGTTTTAGTAGGTCAGACAGGACTGTGTGTTTTGGTAGGTCAGACAGGACTGTGTGTTTTGGTAGGTCAGATGGGGCTGTGTGTTTTGGTAGGTCAGATGGGGCTGTGTGTTTTGGTAGGTCAGACAGGACAGTGTGTTTTAGTAGGTCAGAGAGGGCTGTGTATTTTGGTAGGTCAGACAGGACTGTGTGTTTTGGTAGGTCAGATGGGGCTGTGTGTTTTGGTAGGTCAGATGGGGCTGTGTGTTTTGGTAGGTCAGACAGGACAGTGTGTTTTAGTAGGTCAGAGAGGGCTGTGTATTTTGGTATGTCAGACAGGACTGTGTGTTTTGGTAGGTCAGATGGGGCTGTGTGTTTTGGTAGGTCAGACAGGACTGTGTGTTTTGGTAGGTCAGATAGGGCTGTGTGTTTTGGTAGGTCAGACAGGGCTGTGTGTTTTGGTAGGTCAGACAGGACTGTGTGTTTTGGTATGTCAGACAGGACTGTGTGTTTTGGTAGGTCAGATGGGGCAGTGTGTTTTGGTAGGTCAGACAGGACAGTGTGTTTTGGTAAGTCAGATGGGGCTGTGTGTTTTGGTAGGTCAGACAGGACTGTGTGTTTTGGTAGGTCAGACAGGACTGTGTGTTTTGGTAGGTCAGACAGGGCTGTGTATTTTGGTAGGTCAGACAGGACTGTGTGTTTTGGTAGGTCAGACAGGACTGTGTGTTTTGGTAGATCAGACAGGACTGTGTGTTTTGGTAGGTCAGACGGGGCTGTGTGTTTTGGTAGGTCAGACAGGGCTGTGTATTTTGGTAGGTCAGATGGGGCTGTGTGTTTTGGTAGGTCAGACAGGGCTGTGTATTTTGGTAGATCAGATGGGGCTGTGTGTTTTGGTAGGTCAGACAGGACAGTGTGTTTTAGTAGGTCAGACAGGACTGTGTGTTTTGGTAGATCAGACAAGACAGTGTGTTTTAGTAGGTCAGACAGGACTGTGTGTTTTGGTAGGTCAGATGGGGCTGTGTGTTTTAGTAGGTCAGACAGGACAGTGTGTTTTAGTAGGTCAGACAGGACTGTGTGTTTTAGTAGGTCAGACAGGACTGTGTGTTTTGGTAGATCAGACAGGACAGTGTGTTTTAGTAGGTCAGACAGGACTGTGTGTTTTGGTAGATTAGACAGGACTGTGTGTTTTGGTAGGCCAGACAGGACTGTGTGTTTTTGTAGATTAGACAGGACAGTGTGTTTTGGTAGGTCAGATAGGGCTGTGTGTCTTGGTAGGTCAGACAGGACTGTGTGTTTTGGTAGGTCAGACAGGACTGTGTGTTTTGGTAGGTCAGACAGGACTGTGTGTTCTGGTAGGTCAGATGGGGCAGTGTGTTTTGGTAGGTCAGACAGGACTGTGTGTTTTGGTAGGTCAGTCGGGGCTGTGTGTTTTGGTAGGTCAGACGGGGCTGTGTATTTTGGTAGGTCAGATGGGGCTGTGTGTTTTGGAAGGTCAGACAGGGCTGTGTGTTTTGGTAGGTCAGACGGGGCTGTGTGTTTTGGTAGGTCAGCCAGGACTGTGTGTTTTGGTAGGTCAGACGGGGCTGTGTGTTTTGATAGGTCAGACGGGGCTGTGTATTTTGGTAGGTCAGATGGGGCTGTGTGTTTTGGAAGGTCAGACAGGGCTGTGTGTTTTGGTAGGTCAGACGGGGCTGTGTGTTTTGGTAGGTCAGACAGGACTGTGTGTTTTAGTAGGTCAGACAGGACTGTGTGTTTTGGTAGGTCAGACAGGACTGTGTGTTTTGGTAGGTCAGATGGGGCTGTGTGTTTTGGTAGGTCAGATGGGGCTGTGTGTTTTGGTAGGTCAGACAGGACAGTGTGTTTTAGTAGGTCAGACAGGGCTGTGTATTTTGGTAGGTCAGACAGGACTGTGTGTTTTGGTAGGTCAGATAGGGCTGTGTGTTTTGGTAGGTCAGACAGGACTGTGTGTTTTGGTAGGTCAGACAGGACTGTGTGTTTTGGTAGGTCAGACAGGACTGTGTGTTTTGGTAGGTCAGACAGGACTGTGTGTTCTGGTAGGTCAGATGGGGCAGTGTGTTTTGGTAGGTCAGATGGGGCTGTGTGTTTTGGTAGGTCAGACAGTGCTGAACAAGGCTATTCCTCAGGAGGATGAGACTAGAGGGACTGACATGCATGCTGCTGCACAGGAAACCACTGGTGTGTGTGTGGTTGAGGGGCTGGTTATAGACTGGTCTGCTGACAGAGACAAACAGGAAGGAAGTTAGCAGGTGTGTGACTGTGTGTGTACTGTATGCTTTTTTCCGATTCCTCTGAAACAGGACAGGGGCCGTGTTTGACTGACCTACCTGTGACTGTGTGTGTGTGTGTGCGTGTGTGCGTGCGTGCGTGCGTGCGTGCGTGCTCTACTCTGGGTGAACAGCAGTCATTTAATTTTGAAAGCTCTCATCAATATTTGAGGAGAGGAGGCAGGGAGGGTTTCTCCAAAGCATTCACTGCATCATTCAGCACAAAAAGCCTTTAACAGAGAGAGAGAGAGAGAGAGAGAGAGAGGGGTCCGCTCACCAACCAAGACTTCACAAAATGGGACAAACACCAAATTGAGACTCTGCACGCAGAATTCTGCAAAAATATCCTCCGTGTACAACGTAAAACACCAAATAATGCATGCAGAGCAGAATTAGGCCGATACCCACTAATTATCAAAATCCAGAAAAGAGCCATTAAATTCTACAACCACCTAAAAGGAAGCGATTCACAAACCTTCCATAACAAAGCCATCACCTACAGAGAGATGAACCTGGAGAAGAGTCCCTAAGCAAGCTGGTCCTGGGGCTCTGTTCACAAACACACCCTACAGAGCCCCAGGACAACAGCACAATTAGACCCAACCAAATCATGAGAAAACAAAAAGATAATTACTTAACACATTGGAAAGAATTAACAAAAAAACAGAGCAAAATAGAATGCTATTTGGCCCTACACAGAGAGTACACAGTGGCAGAATACCTGACCACTGTGACTGACCCAAAATTAAGGAAAGCTTTGACTATGTACAGACTCAGTGAGCATAGCCTTGCTATTGAGAAAGGCCGCCATAGGCAGACATGGCTCTCAAGAGAAGACAGGCTATGTGCTCACTGCCCACAAAATGAGGTGGAAACTGAGCTGCACTTCCTAAGCTCCTGCCCAATGTATGACCATATTAGAGATACATATTTCCCCCAGATCACACAGATCCACAAAGAATTCGAAAACAAATCCAATTTTGAAAAACTCCCATATCTACTGGGTGAAATTCCACAGTGTGCCATCACAGCAGCAAGATTTGTGACCTGTTGCCACGAGAAAAGGGCAACCAGTGAAGAACAAACACCATTGTAAATACAACCCATATTTATGCTTATTTATTTTATCTTGTGTCCTTTAACTATTTGTACATTGTATATATATATATATATATATATATATATATAATATGACATTTGTAATGTCTTTACTGTTTTGAAACTTCTGTATGTGTAATGTTTACTGTTCATTTTTGTTGTTTTTCACCTTATATATTCACTTTGTATGTTGTCTACCTCACTTGCTTTGGCAATGTTAACACATGTTTCCCATGCCAATAAAGCCCTTGAATTGAATTGAGAGAGAGAGAGAGAGAGAGAGAGAGAGAGATAGGGAGAGAGAAGGAGGGAGAGGGAGAGAGATGGAGGGAGAGGGAGAGAGGGAGGGAGGGATAGAGAGAGAGAGAGAGATAGAGAGAGGGAGAGGGAGAGGGAGAGAGGAAGAGAAGTGGAGTGGGAGAATACAGTTTCTCTATGTTGATGGAGAACCAGAGGGAGAGCACTGTTGCTCAGGGGAAGGGAGTTAGTCTCTTAATATTTAGAGATAGGGATGGAGGGAGGAGTTTGAGTGGCTGGAGAGCTGGAGCTTTCAGCATCCTAGAGAGAGAGGGAGAAAGAGAGAGCGAGAGAGAAAGAGAGAGAGAGACAGCTGGAGCTTTCAGCATCCTCCTAGAGAGAGGGAATGAGACTTTAGTTTGAGGTATGAGTAATCCCTCAAGTGTTGGCATATTCAGTGAAGTGTTAAAAAACAACACCTGACTGACTCAAACTACAGCCTTCAAAATAAAGGTCTGATGCTCATTAACGTATAAACCTCAAAGTACGTACACATTAAACTCAAAATACACACATTCACCTCACCACAATGTACACATTCACCTCACCTCAATGTACACATTCACCTCACCTCAAGGTACACATTCACCTCACCTCAAGGTACACATTCACCTCACCTCAATGTACACATTCACCTCACCTCAAGGTATACATTCACCTCAATGTACACATTCACCTCACCTCAATGTACACATTCACCTCACCTCAATGTACACATTCACCTCACCTCAAGGTATACATTCACCTCAATGTACACATTCACCTCACCTCAATGTACACATTCACCTCACCTCAATGTACACATTCACCTCACCTCAATGTACACATTCACCTCACCTCAAGGTATACATTCACCTCACCTCAAGGTATACATTCACCTCACCTCAAGGTACACATTCACCTCACCTCAATGTACACATTCACCTCACCTCAAGGTATACATTCACCTCACCTCAAGGTATACATTCACCTCAAGGTATACATTCACCTCACCTCAAGGTATACATTCACCTCACCTCAAGGTACACATTCACCTCACCTCAAGGTACACATTCACCTCAAGGTATACATTCACCTCACCTCAAGGTATACATTCACCTCACCTCAAGGTACACATTCACCTCACCTCAAGGTACACATTCACCTCACCTCAAGGTATACATTCACCTCACCTCAAGGTACACATTCACCTCAAGGTATACATTCACCTCACCTCAAGGTATACATTCACCTCACCTCAAGGTACACATTCACCTCACCTCAAGGTACACATTCACCTCACCTCAAGGTACACATTCACCTCACCTCAAGGTACACATTCACCTCACCTCAAGGTACACATTCACCTCACCTCAAGGTACACATTCACCTCACCTCAAGGTATACATTCACCTCACCTCAAGGTATACATTCACCTCACCTCAAGGTACACATTCACCTCACCTCAAGGTACACATTCACCTCACCTCAAGGTACACATTCACCTCACCTCAAGGTACACATTCACCTCAATGAATACATTCACCTCACCACAACATATAGATTCACCTCAACAAATACATTCACCTCAGCTCAATGTATACATTCACCTTAATGTACACATTCACCTCACCTCAAGGTATACATTCACCTCACCTCAAGGTATAGATTCACCACAACATATAGATTCACCTCAACGAATACATTCACCTCAACATATACATTTACCTCACCTCAACGTACACATTCACCTGACCTCAAGGTACACATTCACCTCACCTCAAGGTACACATTCACCTCACCTCAAGGTATACATTCACCTCACCTCAAGGTATACATTCACCTCACCTCAAGGTATACATTCACCTCAAGGTATACATTCACCTCACCTCAAGGTATACATTCACCTCACCTCAAGGTACACATTCACCTCACCTCAAGGTACACATTCACCTCAAGGTATACATTCACCTCACCTCAAGGTATACATTCACCTCACCTCAAGGTACACATTCACCTCACCTCAAGGTACACATTCACCTCACCTCAAGGTATACATTCACCTCACCTCAAGGTACACATTCACCTCAAGGTATACATTCACCTCACCTCAAGGTATACATTCACCTCACCTCAAGGTACACATTCACCTCACCTCAAGGTACACATTCACCTCACCTCAAGGTACACATTCACCTCACCTCAAGGTACACATTCACCTCACCTCAAGGTACACATTCACCTCACCTCAAGGTACACATTCACCTCACCTCAAGGTATACATTCACCTCACCTCAAGGTATACATTCACCTCACCTCAAGGTACACATTCACCTCACCTCAAGGTACACATTCACCTCACCTCAAGGTACACATTCACCTCACCTCAAGGTACACATTCACCTCAATGAATACATTCACCTCACCACAACATATAGATTCACCTCAACAAATACATTCACCTCAGCTCAATGTATACATTCACCTTAATGTACACATTCACCTCACCTCAAGGTATACATTCACCTCACCTCAAGGTATAGATTCACCACAACATATAGATTCACCTCAACGAATACATTCACCTCAACATATACATTTACCTCACCTCAACGTACACATTCACCTGACCTCAAGGTACACATTCACCTCACCTCAAGGTACACATTCACCTCACCTCAAGGTATACATTCACCTCACCTCAAGGTACACATTCACCTCAAGGTATACATTCACCTCACCTCAAGGTATACATTCACCTCACCTCAAGGTACACATTCACCTCACCTCAAGGTACACATTCACCTCACCTCAACGTACACATTCACCTGACCTCAAGGTACACATTCACCTCACCTCAAGGTACACATTCACCTCACCTCAAGGTATACATTCACCTCACCTCAAGGTACACATTCACCTCACCTCAACGTACACATTCACCTGACCTCAAGGTACACATTCACCTCACCTCAAGGTACACATTCACCTCAAGGTATACATTCACCTCAAGGTATACATTCACCTCAAGGTACACATTCACCTCACCTCAAGGTATACATTCACCTCACCTCAAGGTACACATTCACCTCACCTCAAGGTACACATTCACCTCACCTCAAGGTACACATTCACCTCACCTCAAGGTACACATTCACCTCACCTCAAGGTACACATTCACCTCACCTCAAGGTATACATTCACCTCACCTCAAGGTATACATTCACCTCATCTCAAGGTACACATTCACCTCACCTCAAGGTATACATTCACCTCACCTCAAGGTACACATTCACCTCACCTCAAGGTACACATTCACCTCACCTCAAGGTATACATTCACCTCACCTTAATGTACACACTCACCTCAAGGTATACATTCACCTCACCTCAAGGTATAGATTCACCACAACATATAGATTCACCTCAACGAATACATTCACCTCAACATATACATTTACCTCACCTCAACGTACACATTCACCTGACCTTAAGGTACACATTCACCTCACCTCAACGTACACATTCACCTGACCTCAAGGTACACATTCACCTCACCTCAAGGTACACATTCACCTCACCTCAAGGTATACATTCACCTCAAGGTATACATTCACCTCACCTCAAGGTATACATTCACCTCACCTCAAGGTACACATTCACCTCACCTCAAGGTACACATTCACCTCAACGTACACATTCACCTGACCTCAAGGTACACATTCACCTCACCTCAAGGTACACATTCACCTCAAGGTATACATTCACCTCACCTCAAGGTACACATTCACCTCAAGGTATACATTCACCTCACCTCAAGGTACACATTCACCTCACCTCAAGGTACACATTCACCTCAACTCAACGTACACATTCACCTGACCTCAAGGTACACATTCACCTCACCTCAAGGTACACATTGACCTCAACTCAAGGTACACATTCACCTCACCTCAACGTACACATTCACCTGACCTCAAGGTACACATTCACCTCACCTCAAGGTACACATTCACCTCAAGGTATACATTCACCTCACCTCAAGGTATACATTCACCTCACCTCAAGGTACACATTCACCTCACCTCAAGGTACACATTCACCTCACCTCAAGGTACACATTCACCTCACCTCAAGGTACACATTCACCTCAAGGTATACATTCACCTCACCTCAAGGTATACATTCACCTCACCTCAAGGTACACATTCACCTCACCTCAATGTACACATTCACCTCAACGTACACATTCACCTCAACGTACACATTCACCTCACCTCAAGGTATACATTCACCTCACCTCAACGTACACATTCACCTCACCTCAACGTACACATTCACCTCAACGTACACATTCACCTCACCTCAATGTACACATTCACCTCACCTCAAGGTATACATTCACCTCACCTCAAGGTATACATTCACCTCACCTCAAGGTACACATTCACCTCAATGTACACATTCACCTCACCTCAAGGTATACATTCACCTCACCTCAAGGTATACATTCACCTCAAGGTATACATTCACCTCACCTCAAGGTATACATTCACCTCACCTCAAGGTACACATTCACCTCACCTCAAGGTACACATTCACCTCAAGGTATACATTCACCTCACCTCAAGGTATACATTCACCTCACCTCAAGGTACACATTCACCTCACCTCAAGGTACACATTCACCTCACCTCAAGGTATACATTCACCTCACCTCAAGGTACACATTCACCTCAAGGTATACATTCACCTCACCTCAAGGTATACATTCACCTCACCTCAAGGTACACATTCACCTCACCTCAAGGTACACATTCACCTCACCTCAAGGTACACATTCACCTCACCTCAAGGTACACATTCACCTCACCTCAAGGTACACATTCACCTCACCTCAAGGTATACATTCACCTCACCTCAAGGTATACATTCACCTCACCTCAAGGTACACATTCACCTCACCTCAAGGTACACATTCACCTCACCTCAAGGTACACATTCACCTCACCTCAAGGTACACATTCACCTCAATGAATACATTCACCTCACCACAACATATAGATTCACCTCAACAAATACATTCACCTCAGCTCAATGTATACATTCACCTTAATGTACACATTCACCTCACCTCAAGGTATACATTCACCTCACCTCAAGGTATAGATTCACCACAACATATAGATTCACCTCAACGAATACATTCACCTCAACATATACATTTACCTCACCTCAACGTACACATTCACCTGACCTCAAGGTACACATTCACCTCACCTCAAGGTACACATTCACCTCACCTCAAGGTATACATTCACCTCACCTCAAGGTACACATTCACCTCAAGGTATACATTCACCTCACCTCAAGGTATACATTCACCTCACCTCAAGGTACACATTCACCTCACCTCAAGGTACACATTCACCTCACCTCAACGTACACATTCACCTGACCTCAAGGTACACATTCACCTCACCTCAAGGTACACATTCACCTCACCTCAAGGTATACATTCACCTCACCTCAAGGTACACATTCACCTCACCTCAACGTACACATTCACCTGACCTCAAGGTACACATTCACCTCACCTCAAGGTACACATTCACCTCAAGGTATACATTCACCTCACCTCAAGGTATACATTCACCTCAAGGTACACATTCACCTCACCTCAAGGTATACATTCACCTCACCTCAAGGTACACATTCACCTCACCTCAAGGTACACATTCACCTCACCTCAAGGTACACATTCACCTCACCTCAAGGTACACATTCACCTCACCTCAAGGTACACATTCACCTCACCTCAAGGTATACATTCACCTCACCTCAAGGTATACATTCACCTCATCTCAAGGTACACATTCACCTCACCTCAAGGTATACATTCACCTCACCTCAAGGTACACATTCACCTCACCTCAAGGTACACATTCACCTCACCTCAAGGTATACATTCACCTCACCTTAATGTACACACTCACCTCAAGGTATACATTCACCTCACCTCAAGGTATAGATTCACCACAACATATAGATTCACCTCAACGAATACATTCACCTCAACATATACATTTACCTCACCTCAACGTACACATTCACCTGACCTTAAGGTACACATTCACCTCACCTCAACGTACACATTCACCTGACCTCAAGGTACACATTCACCTCACCTCAAGGTACACATTCACCTCACCTCAAGGTATACATTCACCTCAAGGTATACATTCACCTCACCTCAAGGTATACATTCACCTCACCTCAAGGTACACATTCACCTCACCTCAAGGTACACATTCACCTCACCTCAACGTACACATTCACCTGACCTCAAGGTACACATTCACCTCACCTCAAGGTACACATTCACCTCAAGGTATACATTCACCTCACCTCAAGGTACACATTCACCTCAAGGTATACATTCACCTCACCTCAAGGTACACATTCACCTCACCTCAAGGTACACATTCACCTCAACTCAACGTACACATTCACCTGACCTCAAGGTACACATTCACCTCACCTCAAGGTACACATTGACCTCAACTCAAGGTACACATTCACCTCACCTCAACGTACACATTCACCTGACCTCAAGGTACACATTCACCTCACCTCAAGGTACACATTCACCTCAAGGTATACATTCACCTCACCTCAAGGTATACATTCACCTCACCTCAAGGTACACATTCACCTCACCTCAAGGTACACATTCACCTCACCTCAAGGTACACATTCACCTCACCTCAAGGTACACATTCACCTCAAGGTATACATTCACCTCACCTCAAGGTATACATTCACCTCACCTCAAGGTACACATTCACCTCACCTCAATGTACACATTCACCTCAACGTACACATTCACCTCAACGTACACATTCACCTCACCTCAAGGTATACATTCACCTCACCTCAACGTACACATTCACCTCACCTCAACGTACACATTCACCTCAACGTACACATTCACCTCACCTCAATGTACACATTCACCTCACCTCAAGGTATACATTCACCTCACCTCAAGGTATACATTCACCTCACCTCAAGGTACACATTCACCTCACCTCAAGGTACACATTCACCTCACCTCAAGGTATACATTCACCTCACCTCAAGGTACACATTCACCTCAAGGTATACATTCACCTCACCTCAAGGTATACATTCACCTCACCTCAAGGTACACATTCACCTCACCTCAAGGTACACATTCACCTCAAGGTATACATTCACCTCACCTCAAGGTATACATTCACCTCACCTCAAGGTACACATTCACCTCACCTCAAGGTACACATTCACCTCACCTCAAGGTATACATTCACCTCACCTCAAGGTACACATTCACCTCAAGGTATACATTCACCTCACCTCAAGGTATACATTCACCTCACCTCAAGGTACACATTCACCTCACCTCAAGGTACACATTCACCTCACCTCAAGGTACACATTCACCTCACCTCAAGGTACACATTCACCTCACCTCAAGGTACACATTCACCTCACCTCAAGGTACACATTCACCTCACCTCAAGGTATACATTCACCTCACCTCAAGGTATACATTCACCTCACCTCAAGGTACACATTCACCTCACCTCAAGGTACACATTCACCTCACCTCAAGGTACACATTCACCTCACCTCAAGGTACACATTCACCTCAATGAATACATTCACCTCACCACAACATATAGATTCACCTCAACAAATACATTCACCTCAGCTCAATGTATACATTCACCTTAATGTACACATTCACCTCACCTCAAGGTATACATTCACCTCACCTCAAGGTATAGATTCACCACAACATATAGATTCACCTCAACGAATACATTCACCTCAACATATACATTTACCTCACCTCAACGTACACATTCACCTGACCTCAAGGTACACATTCACCTCACCTCAAGGTACACATTCACCTCACCTCAAGGTATACATTCACCTCACCTCAAGGTACACATTCACCTCAAGGTATACATTCACCTCACCTCAAGGTATACATTCACCTCACCTCAAGGTACACATTCACCTCACCTCAAGGTACACATTCACCTCACCTCAACGTACACATTCACCTGACCTCAAGGTACACATTCACCTCACCTCAAGGTACACATTCACCTCACCTCAAGGTATACATTCACCTCACCTCAAGGTACACATTCACCTCACCTCAACGTACACATTCACCTGACCTCAAGGTACACATTCACCTCACCTCAAGGTACACATTCACCTCAAGGTATACATTCACCTCACCTCAAGGTATACATTCACCTCAAGGTACACATTCACCTCACCTCAAGGTATACATTCACCTCACCTCAAGGTACACATTCACCTCACCTCAAGGTACACATTCACCTCACCTCAAGGTACACATTCACCTCACCTCAAGGTACACATTCACCTCACCTCAAGGTACACATTCACCTCACCTCAAGGTATACATTCACCTCACCTCAAGGTATACATTCACCTCATCTCAAGGTACACATTCACCTCACCTCAAGGTATACATTCACCTCACCTCAAGGTACACATTCACCTCACCTCAAGGTACACATTCACCTCACCTCAAGGTATACATTCACCTCACCTTAATGTACACACTCACCTCAAGGTATACATTCACCTCACCTCAAGGTATAGATTCACCACAACATATAGATTCACCTCAACGAATACATTCACCTCAACATATACATTTACCTCACCTCAACGTACACATTCACCTGACCTTAAGGTACACATTCACCTCACCTCAACGTACACATTCACCTGACCTCAAGGTACACATTCACCTCACCTCAAGGTACACATTCACCTCACCTCAAGGTATACATTCACCTCAAGGTATACATTCACCTCACCTCAAGGTATACATTCACCTCACCTCAAGGTACACATTCACCTCACCTCAAGGTACACACTCACCTCAACGTACACATTCACCTGACCTCAAGGTACACATTCACCTCACCTCAAGGTACACATTCACCTCAAGGTATACATTCACCTCACCTCAAGGTACACATTCACCTCAAGGTATACATTCACCTCACCTCAAGGTACACATTCACCTCACCTCAAGGTACACATTCACCTCAACTCAACGTACACATTCACCTGACCTCAAGGTACACATTCACCTCACCTCAAGGTACACATTGACCTCAACTCAAGGTACACATTCACCTCACCTCAACGTACACATTCACCTGACCTCAAGGTACACATTCACCTCACCTCAAGGTACACATTCACCTCAAGGTATACATTCACCTCACCTCAAGGTATACATTCACCTCACCTCAAGGTACACATTCACCTCACCTCAAGGTACACATTCACCTCACCTCAAGGTACACATTCACCTCACCTCAAGGTACACATTCACCTCAAGGTATACATTCACCTCACCTCAAGGTATACATTCACCTCACCTCAAGGTACACATTCACCTCACCTCAATGTACACATTCACCTCAACGTACACATTCACCTCAACGTACACATTCACCTCACCTCAAGGTATACATTCACCTCACCTCAACGTACACATTCACCTCACCTCAACGTACACATTCACCTCAACGTACACATTCACCTCACCTCAAGGTACACATTCACCTCACCACAACGTACACATTCACCTCACCTCAACGTACACATTCACCTCAACGTACACATTCACCTCACCTCAATGTACACATTCACCTCAACGTACACATTCACCTCACCACAACGTACACATTCACCTCAACGTACACATTCACCTCAACGTACACATTCACCTCACCTCAACGTACACATTCACCTCACCACAACGTATAGATTCACCTCAACGTACACATTCACCTCAACGTACACATTCACCTCACCTCAACGTACACATTCACCTCACCTCAACGTACACATTCACCTCACCACAAGGTATACATTCACCTCACCACAACGTACACATTCACCTCACCTCAACGTACACATTCACCACAACGTACACATTCACCTCAACGTACACATTCACCTCAACGTACACATTCACCTCAACGTACAGATTCACCTCAACGTACACATTCACCTCACCACAACGTATAGATTCACCTCAACGTACACATTCACCTCAACGTATAGATTCACCTCAACGTACACATTCACCTCACCACAACGTACACATTCACCTCACCACAACGTACACATTCACCTCAACGTACACATTCACCTCACCACAACGTACACATTCACCTCAACGTACAGATACACCTCAACGTACACATTCACCTCAACGTACATATTCACCTCACCACAACGTATAGATTCACCTCAACGTACACATTCACCACAACGTACACATTCACCTCACCTCAACGTATAGATTCACCTCAACGTACACATTCACCTCACCACAACGTACACATTCACCTCACCTCAACGTACACATTCACCACAACGTACACATTCACCTCAACGTACACATTCACCACAACGTACACATTCACCTCAACGTACACATTCACCTCAACGTATAGATTCACCTCAACGTACACATTCACCTCACCACAACGTACACATTCACCTCACCTCAACGTACACATTCACCACAACGTACACATTCACCTCAACGTACACATTCACCTCAACGTACACATTCACCTCAACGTACACATTCACCTCAACGTACACATTCACCTCACCACAACGTACACATTCACCTCACCACAACGTACACATTCACCTCACCTCAACGTACACATTCACCTCAACGTACACATTCACCTCAACGTACACATTCACCTCAATGTACACATTCACCTCACCTCAAGGTACACATTCACCTCACCTCAACGTACACATTCACCTCACCTCAACGTACACATTCACCTCACCTCAACGTACACATTCACCACAACGTACACATTCACCACAACGTATAGATTCACCTCAAGGTATACATTCACCTCACCTCAACGTACACATTCACCTCAACGTACACATTCACCACAACGTATAGATTCACCACAACGTACACATTCACCTCAACGTACACATTCACCTCAACGTACACATTCACCTCACCTCAACGTACACATTCACCACAACGTACAGATTCACCTCACCTCAATGTATACATTCACCTCAACGTACACATTCACCTCAACGTACACATTCACCTCAACGTACACATTCACCTCACCACAACGTACACATTCACCTCAAGGTACACATTCACCTCAACGTACACATTCACCTCAACGTACACATTCACCTCAACGTACACATTCACCTCAACGTACACATTCACCTCAACGTATACATTCACCTCACCTCAATGTACACATTCACCTCAACGTACACATTCACCTCAACGTACACATTCACCTCACCACAACGTACACATTCACCTCAACGTACACATTCACCTCACCTCAACGTACACATTCACCTCAAGGTACACATTCACCTCAACGTACACATTCACCTCAACGTACACATTCACCTCAAGGTGCACATTCACCTCACCACAACGTACACATTCACCTCAACGTACACATTCACCTCACCTCAACGTACACATTCACCTCAACGTACACATTCACCTCACCTCAACGTACACATTCACCTCAACGTACACATTCACCTCAACGTACACATTCACCTCACCTCAACGTATACATTCACCTCACCTCAACGTACACATTCACCTCAACGTATACATTCACCTCACCTCAACGTACACATTCACCTCAACGTACACATTCACCTCAACGTACACATTCACCTCAACGTACACATTCACCTCACCTCAATGTACACATTCACCACAACGTACACATTCACCTGACCTCAAGGTATACATTCACCTCATCTCAACGTACACATTCACCTGACCTCAAGGTACACATTCACCTCACCTCAACGTATACATTTACCTCAAGGTATACATTCACCTCACCTTGTAACTCTGTGTTGTTGTTTGTGTCGCACTGCTTTGCTTTATCTTGGCCAGGTTACGGTTGTAAATGAGAACTTGTTCTCAACTGGCCTTCCTGGTTAAATAAAGGTGAAATTAATTTGATTCACTTTTTTATTTAAAAAAACTCAAGGTATACATTCACCTGAGCTGACCTCTACAGAGTCATGGCCTGTTTATTCCCTTAGTGACGCAGGGATCACACACACCCTCCAGTGGTGGGTTAACTGTGTCTGGTTTGAGCCTGTTGGGTTGTTCATGTTCAGAAGCACCAGCCAAACAGAGCTAATTCCTCTTACAACGTGATTGACCTGCCAGTCAGCGTGTGTGTGTGTGTGTGTGTGTGTGCGTGCGTGCGTGCGTGCGTGCGTGCGTGCGTGCGTGCGTGCGCATGTGTAGCTCTATATTGATTTGGTTGTACTGTATATGTAAATTAGATAAATCAACCTCTCTCCATCTCTCTTTTTCTGTCCAACACAGACTGTAGTTACAGATGTTCTATGCTAATCTGACCAGTTTCTCACAGCAGGACAATAATCCTGCAGCAACAGGAACTGTGAATTATTATGTGGATTATAATTAATATACATTTTTGTAGAGGTTGATACATTTTTTGTTAAGTCTGACATTTTAAAGTGGAAATTACAACATTTAGAAGCCTTTTTAAACCTTGAATACACTGAAAATGTGCCTTTCCTGCTGCACAGGAAAATACCCTGTGACAACAGAGGGATCAAATTAACATAGAACATCTGTATTGATGAATGAGTGATATTGACTCGGCCTGGGACTCGGCCTGGGACTCGGCCTGGGATAATCACCCTCTTATAAACACACACACAAAGGCAAGGTCCCTGGCAGGGAATCTGTGTGTTATCCCAAAGATATTTTTGGTTAAGATGTTTCAGAGTTGTGTTATTCAAAGTTATGTGTTGTCTGTCTCACAGTTGTGTTGTGTGTGTTTCACCAGAGGAGGAGAGGAGGGTCCGGGCCAATGACAGAGAATACAACGAGAAGTTTCAGTATGCGGTAAGAGAGATAGTTTGTGTGTTTGTGTGCGTACATGATTATATATGTGTATTTATGTTTAAGTACATTACATGACTAATAATAGACCAACATTTTCTATTTTTGAAGTAATTAGTATTTCACATTTAGAACATACCTTCCTCTATTCCCCCTTCTCTTTATTTCTTTATCTCTCTTTATCTCTCTCTCGCTCTCTGTCTCTCTCAGAGTAACTGTATTGTGACGTCTAAGTACAACGTCATCACCTTTCTGCCCGTCAACCTGTTTGAACAGTTCCAGGAAGTGGCCAACACCTACTTCCTCTTTCTGCTCATACTGCAGGTAAGATGGAAGCAGGGAGAGGAAGTGGAGGTATGGGGAGGGCAGAGAGAGACGGGGATAAAGTAATGGAGGGAGAGGAAGTGGAGGTATGGGGAGGGCAGAGAGACGGGGATAAAGTAATGGAGGGAGAGGAAGTGGAGGTATGGGGCGGGCAGAGAGAGACGGGGATAAAGTAATGGAAGGAGAGGAAGTGGAGGTATGGGGAGGGCAGAGAGAGACGGGGATAAAGTAATGGAGGGAGAGGAAGTGGAGGTATGGGGAGGGCAGAGAGAGACGGGGATAAAGTAATGGAGGGAGAGGAAGTGGAGGTATGGGGAGGGCAGAGAGACGGGGATAAAGTAATGGAGGGAGAGGAAGTGGAGGTATGGGGAGGGCAGAGAGAGACGGGGATAAAGTAATGGAGGGAGAGGAAGTGGAGGTATGGGGCGGGCAGAGAGAGACGGGGATAAAGTAATGGAGCGAGAGGAAGTGGAGGTATGGGGAGGGCAGAGAGAGACGGGGATAAAGCAAATTGTAGGGAGAGGAAGTGGAGGTATGGGGAGGGCAGAGAGAGACGGGGATAAAGTAATGGAGGGAGAGGAAGTGGAGGTATGGGGAGGGCAGAGAGACAGGGATAAAGTAATGGAGGGAGAGGAAGTGGAGGTATGGGGAGGGCAGAGAGAGACGGGGATAAAGTAATGGAAGGAGAGGAAGTGGAGGTATGGGGAGGGCAGAGAGAGACGGGGATAAAGTAATGGAAGGAGAGGAAGTGGAGGTATGGGGAGGGCAGAGAGAGACGGGGATAAAGTAATGGAGGGAGAGGAAGTGGAGGTATGGGGAGGGCAGAGAGAGACGGGGATAAAGTAATGGAGGGAGAGGAAGTGGAGGTATGGGGAGGGCAGAGAGAGACAGGGATAAAGTAATGGAGGGAGAGGAAGTGGAGATATGGGGAGGGCAGAGAGAGACGGGATAAAGTAATGGAGGGAGAGGAAGTGGAGGTATGGGGAGGGCAGAGAGAGACGGGGATAAAGTAATGGAGGGAGAGGAAGTGGAGGTATGGGGAGGGCAGAGAGAGACGGGGATAAAGTAATGGAGGGAGAGGAAGTGGAGATATGGGGAGGGCAGAGAGAGACGGGATAAAACAATGGAGGGAGAGGAAGTGGAGGTATGGGGAGGGCAGAGAGAGACGGGGATAAAACAATGGAGGGAGAGGAAGTGGAGGTATGGGGAGGGCAGAGAGAGACGGGGATAAAGTAATGGAGGGAGAGGAAGTGGAGGTATGGGGAGGGCAGAGAGAGACGGGGATAAAGTAATGGAGGGAGAGGAAGTGGAGATATGGGGAGGGCAGAGAGAGACAGGGATAAAACAATGGAGGGAGAGGAAGTGGAGGTATGGGGAGGGCAGAGAGAGACGGGGATAAAGTAATGGAGGGAGAGGAAATGGAGGTATGGGGAGGGCTCAGAGAGACGGGGATATAACAATGGAGGGAGAGGAAGTGGAGGTATGGGGAGGGCAGAGAGAGATGGGGATAAAGTAATGGAAGGAGAGGAAGTGGAGGTATGGGGAGGGCAGAGAGAGACGGGGATAAAGTAATGGAGGGAGAGGAAGTGGAGGTATGGGGAGGGCAGAGAGAGACGGGGATAAAGTAATGGAGGGAGAGGAAGTGGAGGTATGGGGAGGGCAGAGAGAGACGGGGATAAAGTAATGGAGGGAGAGGAAGTGGAGGTATGGGGAGGGCAGAGAGAGACGGGGATAAAGTAATGGAGGAGAGGAAGTGGAGGTATGGGGAGGGCAGAGAGAGACGGGGATAAAGCAAATTGTAGGGAGAGGAAGTGGAGGTATGGGGAGGGCAGAGAGAGACGGGGATAAAGTAATGGAGGGAGAGGAAGTGGAGGTATGGGGAGGGCAGAGAGACAGGGATAAAGTAATGGAGGGAGAGGAAGTGGAGGTATGGGGAGGGCAGAGAGAGACGGGGATAAAACAATGGAGGGAGAGGAAGTGGAGGTATGGGGAGGGCAGAGAGAGACGGGGATAAAGTAATGGAAGGAGAGGAAGTGGAGGTATGGGGAGGGCAGAGAGAGACGGGGATAAAGTAATGGAGGGAGAGGAAGTGGAGGTATGGGGAGGGCAGAGAGAGACGGGGATAAAGTAATGGAGGGAGAGGAAGTGGAGGTATGGGGAGGGCAGAGAGACGGGGATAAAGTAATGGAGGGAGAGGAAGTGGAGATATGGGGAGGGCAGAGAGAGACGGGGATAAAGTAATGGAGGGAGAGGAAGTGGAGTTATGGGGAGGGCAGAGAGAGACGGGGATAAAGTAATGGAGGGAGAGGAAGTGGAGTTATGGGGAGGGCAGAGAGAGACGGTGATAAAGTAATGGAGGGAGAGGAAGTGGAGGTATGGGGAGGGCAGAGAGAGACGGGGATAAAGCAAATTGTAGGGAGAGGAAGTGGAGGTATGGGGAGGGCAGAGAGAGACGGGGATAAAGTAATGGAGGGAGAGGAAGTGGAGGTATGGGGAGGGCAGAGAGACAGGGATAAAGTAATGGAGGGAGAGGAAGTGGAGGTATGGGGAGGGCAGAGAGAGACGGGGATAAAGTAATGGAAGGAGAGGAAGTGGAGGTATGGGGAGGGCAGAGAGAGACGGGGATAAAGTAATGGAAGGAGAGGAAGTGGAGGTATGGGGAGGGCAGAGAGAGACGGGGATAAAGTAATGGAGGGAGAGGAAGTGGAGGTATGGGGAGGGCAGAGAGAGACGGGGATAAAGTAATGGAGGGAGAGGAAGTGGAGGTATGGGGAGGGCAGAGAGAGACAGGGATAAAGTAATGGAGGGAGAGGAAGTGGAGATATGGAGAGGGCAGAGAGAGACGGGATAAAGTAATGGAGGGAGAGGAAGTGGAGGTATGGGGAGGGCAGAGAGAGACGGGGATAAAGTAATGGAGGGAGAGGAAGTGGAGGTATGGGGAGGGCAGAGAGAGACGGGGATAAAGTAATGGAGGGAGAGGAAGTGGAGATATGGGGAGGGCAGAGAGAGACGGGGATAAAACAATGGAGGGAGAGGAAGTGGAGGTATGGGGAGGGCAGAGAGAGACGGGGATAAAGTAATGGAGGGAGAGGAAGTGGAGGTATGGGGAGGGCAGAGAGAGACGGGGATAAAGTAATGGAGGGAGAGGAAGTGGAGGTATGGGGAGGGCAGAGAGAGACGGGGATAAAGTAATGGAGGGAGAGGAAGTGGAGGTATGGGGAGGGCAGAGAGAGACGGGGATAAAGTAATGGAGGGAGAGGAAGTGGAGGTATGGGGAGGGCAGAGAGAGACGGGGATAAAACAATGGAGGGAGAGGAAGTGGAGGTATGGGGAGGGCAGAGAGAGGGATAAAGCAATGGGGATAAAGTAGGTATGGAGGGCAGAGAGAATAAAGTGGAGGAGAGGAAGTGGGGTATGGGCTCAGAGAGACGGGGATAAAACAATGGAGGGAGAGGAAGTGGAGGTATGGGGAGGGCAGAGAGATAATGGAGGGGGATAGTAATGGAAGGAGAGGAAGTGGAGGTATGGGGAGGGCAGAGAGAGACGGGGATAAAGTAATGGAGGGAGAGGAAGGGGAGGTATGGGGAGGGCAGAGAGAGAGAGAGAGAGACGGGGATAAAGTAATGGAGGGAGAGGAAGTGGAGGTATGGGGAGGGCAGAGAGAGACGGGGATAAAGTAATGGAGGGAGAGGAAGTGGAGGTATGGGGAGGGCAGAGAGAGACGGGGATAAAGTAATGGAGGGAGAGGAAGTGGAGGTATGGGGAGGGCAGAGAGAGGGGATAAAACGGGGATAAAGTAATGGAGGGAGAGGAAGTGGAGGTATGGGGAGGGCAGAGAGAGACGGGGATAAAGGAGGGAGAGGAAGTAATGGAGGGAGAGGAAAAGTGGAGGTATGGGGAGGGCAGAGAGAGACGGGGATAAAGTAATGGAGGGAGAGGAAGTGGAGGTATGGGGAGGGCAGAGAGAGACGGGGATAAAGTAATGGAGGGAGAGGAAGTGGAGATATGGGGAGGGCAGAGAGAGACGGGGATAAAGTAATGGAGGGAGAGGAAGTGGAGATATGGGGAGGGCAGAGAGAGACGGGGATAAAGTAATGGAGGGAGAGGAAGTGGAGATATGGGGAGGGCAGAGAGAGACGGGGATAAAGTAATGGAGGGAGAGGAAGTGGAGATATGGGGAGGGCAGAGAGAGACGGGGATAAAGTAATGGAGGGAGAGGAAGTGGAGATATGGGGAGGGCAGAGAGAGACGGGGATAAAGTAATGGAGGGAGAGGAAGTGGAGGTATGGGGAGGGCAGAGAGAGACGGGGATAAAGTAATGGAGGGAGAGGAAGTGGAGGTATGGGGAGGGCAGAGAGAGACGGGGATAAAGTAATGGAGGGAGAGGAAGTGGAGGTATGGGGAGGGCAGAGAGAGACGGGGATAAAGTAATGGAAAGGAAGTGGAGGTATGGGGGGGCAGAGAGAGACGGGGATAAAACAATGGAGGGAGAGGAAGCAGAGAGAGACGGGGATAAAGTAATGGAGGTAGAGGAAGTGGAGATATGGGGAGGGCAGAGAGAGACGGGGTTAAAACAATGGAGGGAGAGGAAGTGGAGGTATGGGGAGGGCAGAGAGAGACGGGGATAAAGTAATGGAGGGAGAGGAAGTGGAGGTATGGGGAGGGCAGAGAGAGACGGGGTTAAAACAATGGAGGGAGAGGAAGTGGAGGTATGGGGAGGGCAGAGAGAGACGGGGTTAAAACAATGGAGGGAGAGGAAGTGGAGGTATGGGGAGGGCAGAGAGAGACGGGGATAAAGTAATGGAGGGAGAGGAAGTGGAGATATGGGGAGGGCAGAGAGAGACGGGGATAAAGTAATGGAGGGAGAGGAAGTGGAGGTATGGGGAGGGCAGAGAGAGACGGGGATAAAGTAATGGAGGGAGAGGAAGTCGAGGTATGGGGAGGGCAGAGAGAGACGGGGATAAAGTAATGGAGGGAGAGGAAGTGGAGGTATGGGGAGGGCAGAGAGAGACGGGGATAAAGTAATGGAGGGAGAGGAAGTGGGGGTATGGGGAGGGCAGAGAGAGACGGGGATAAAGTAATGGAGGGAGAGGAAGTGGAGGTATAGGGAGGGCAGAGAGAGACGGGGATAAAGTAATGGAGGGAGAGGAAGTGGAGGTATGGGGAGGGCAGAGAGAGACGGGGATAAAGTAATGGAGGGAGAGGAAGTGGAGGTATGGGGAGGGCAGAGAGAGACGGGGATAAAGTAATGGAGGGAGAGGAAGTGGAGGTATGGGGAGGGCAGAGAGACGGGGATAAAGTAATGGAGGGAGAGGAAGTGGAGGTATGGGGAGGGCAGAGAGAGACAGGGATAAAACAATGGAGGGAGAGGAAGTGGAGGTATGGGGAGGGCAGAGAGAGACGGGGATAAAGTAATGGAGGGAGAGGAAGTGGAGGTATGGGGAGGGCAGAGAGAGACGGGGATAAAGTAATGGAGGGAGAGGAAGTGGAGGTATGGGGAGGGCAGAGAGAGACGGGGATAAAGTAATGGAGGGAGAGGAAGTGGGGGTATGGGGAGGGCAGAGAGAGACGGGGATAAAGTAATGGAGGGAGAGGAAGTGGAGGTATAGGGAGGGCAGAGAGAGACGGGGATAAAGTAATGGAGGGAGAGGAAGTGGAGGTATGGGGAGGGCAGAGAGAGACGGGGATAAAGTAATGGAGGGAGAGGAAATGAAGACAGGGATGCTGTAAAGGGGGGTGGGGTGGAGATGAGTGGGGAGGGGAGAAAGAGAGGCTATCAGTTTTCACCACACTGAAGGACACAGCAGGTACATCATAGAGACTGCTTTCTTCTCTTTCTTTGTTTTACCTCCCATCCCACTCTCGCTCTCGTCTCTTTCTCTCCCCTTCCTCCCTCCTCTCTTTCTCTCCCCTTCCTCCCTCCTCTCGCTCTCCTCTCTTTCTCTCCCCTTCCTCTCGCTCTCGTCTCTTTCTCTCCCCTTCCTGCCTCCTCTCTCTCTTCCTCTCCTTCCTCCTGCCCCCCTCACTCTCTGTTTCCCTCTCCCTCTCCATCACTCTCCTTCCTCCTGCCCCCCTCACTCTCTGTTTCCCCCTATCTCTCTCTCTCCCTCCCTCTCCTTCCTCCTGCCCCTCCCGCTCTCTTTCTCTCTCACTCACTTTCTCTCTCTCTTCCTCCCTCCCTCCCTCTCTCTCTTTCTCTTTCTCCCTCCCTCCCTCCCTCCCTCCCTCCCTCCCTCCCTCCCTCCCTCCCTCCAGTTGATTCCTCAGATCTCATCTCTCTCCTGGTTCACCACCATAGTGCCTTTAGTCCTGGTGCTCAGCATCACTGCAGTAAAGGATGCCACTGACGACTATGTGAGTGTCTGTCACACACACACACACACACACACTAGGGCTGTGACGATTATGAAATTTGGGGTAACAATTAATTGTCATGCAAATGGAAATGGTTATTATTATAATTTCAATTTTGGTTGAATAATCTTTCGAGCTTGTAATGCATCATAATGAGTCTGTAAAATGTGCTATGACGTCCTAATGATTACAACACAGCTTTGGTGAAACCCCTGACTGTTTGGAACTTTGGAAAATGAAGCTTCTCCCGACTGTGCCTTTCTGATCGTAAAATGATTACCAACTTTACCCACTTCATGTAAAATAATTACCAGCTTTACCCACTTCATGTAAAATAATTACCAGCTTTACCCACTTCATGTAAAATAATTACCAGCTTTACCCACTTCATGTAAAATGATTACCAGCTTTACCCACTTCATGTAAAATGATTACCAACTTTACCCACTTCATGTAAAATAATTACCAGCTTTACCCACTTCATGTAAAATGATTACCAACTTTACCCACTTCATGTAAAATAATTACCAGCTTTACCCACTTCATGTAAAATAATTACCAGCTTTACCCACTTCATGTAAAATGATTACCAACTTTACCCACTTCATGTAAAATAATTACCAGCTTTACCCACTTCATGTAAAATGATTACCAATTTTACCCACTTCATGTAAAATGATTACCAACTTTACCCACTTCATGTAAAATAATTACCATCTTTACCCACTTCATGTAAAATGATTACCAACTTTACCCACTTCATGTAAAATGATTACCAACTTTACCCACTTCATGTAAAATAATTACCAGCTTTACCCACTTCATGTAAAATGATTACCAACTTTACCCACTTCATGTAAAATAATTACCAGCTTTACCCACTTCATGTAAAATGATTACCAATTTTACCCACTTCATGTAAAATGATTACCAACTTTACCCACTTCATGTAAAATAATTACCATCTTTACCCACTTCATGTAAAATGATTACCAACTTTACCCACTTCATGTAAAATGATTACCAACTTTACCCACTTCATGTAAAATAATTACCAGCTTTACCCACTTCATGTAAAATGATTACCAACTTTACCCACTTCATGTAAAATAATTACCAGCTTTACCCACTTCATGTAAAATGATTACCAACTTTACCCACTTCATGTAAAATAATTACCATCTTTACCCACTTCATGTAAAATGATTACCAACTTTACCCACTTCATGTAAAATGATTACCAACTTTACCCACTTCATGTAAAATAATTACCAGCTTTACCCACTTCATGTAAAATTATTACCAACTTTACCCACTTCATGTAAAATGATTACCAACTTTACCCACTTCATGTAAAATGATTACCAGCTTTACCCACTTCATGTAAAATGATTACCAACTTTACCCACTTCATGTAAAATGATTACCAGCTTTACCCACTTCATGTCAAATTATTAACAACTTTACCCATGTAAAATGAAAAATTGCTATTGGGGGAACTGTATCTAGTTGAATATAAAGTTCAATGCCCCGTCTCCTAAAATAAATGTCTTAAGATGTGCAGATCATGACTATTATTTTGAAGTTTTTGTCCGTAATTGTTGGTTGATAATTGTACCAGTCCTAACTTACACTATTCAAAACACATAATATTTCAAGAAAAAAACATGTCAATTCTTGTCTCCTTCAGTTCCGTCACAAGAGTGACAACCAGGTGAACAACCGGCAGTCTCAGGTCGTCATCCACGGCTCGTAAGTCTCCTCTAGTCCAGTCTACACTCAGCAATACAGACAGTCATCTAGTCCAGTCTACACTCAGCAATACAGACAGTCATCTAGTTCAGTCTACACTCAGCAATACAGACAGTCATCTAGTAGAGTCTACACTCAGCAATACAGACAGTCTTCTAGTCCAGTCTACACTCAGCAATACAGACAGTCCTCTAGTAGAGTCTACACTCAGCAATACAGACAGTCATCTAGTCCAGTCTACACTCAGCAATACAGACAGTCATCTAGTCCAGTCTACACTCAGCAATACAGACAGTCTTCTAGTCCAGTCTACACTCAGCAATACAGACAGTCATCTAGTCCAGTCTACACTCAGTCATCTTGTCCAGTCTACACTCAGCAATACAGACAGTCCTCTAGTCCAGTCTACACTCAGCAATACAGCCATTCATCTAGTAGAGTCTACACTCAGCAATACAGACAGTCTTCTAGTCCAGTCTACACTCAGCAATACAGTCATTCATCTAGTAGAGTCTACACTCATTAATACAGACAGTCCTCTAGTCCAGTCTACACTCAGCAATACAGACAGTCATCTATTCCAGTCTACACTCAGCAATACAGTCATTCATCTAGTAGAGTCTACACTCATTAATACAGACAGTCCTCTAGTCCAGTCTACACTCAGCAATACAGACAGTCATCTATTCCAGTCTACACTCAGCAATACAGACAGTCATCTAGTCCAGTCTACACTCAGCAATACAGACAGTCATCTAGTCCCGTCTACACTCAGCAATACAGACAGTCATCTAGTCCAGTCTACACTCAGCAATACAGCCATTCATCTAGTCCAGTCTACACTCAGCAATACAGACATTCATCTAGTCCAGTCTCTAATCAGCAATAAAGACAGATATCTAGTCCAGTCCTCACTCAGCAATACAGCCATTCATCTTGTCCAGTCTACACTCAGCAATACAGTCATTCATCTAGTAGAGTCTACACTCATTAATACAGACAGTCCTCTAGTCCAGTCTACACTCAGCAATACAGACAGTCATCTAGTCCAGTCTACACTCAGCAATACAGACAGTCCTCTAGTCCAGTCTACACTCAGCAATACAGCCATTCATCTAGTAGAGTCTACACTCAGCAATACAGACAGTCTTCTAGTCCAGTCTACACTCAGCAATACAGTCATTCATCTAGTAGAGTCTACACTCATTAATACAGACAGTCCTCTAGTCCAGTCTACACTCAGCAATACAGACAGTCATCTAGTCCAGTCTACACTCAGCAATACAGACAGTCATCTAGTCCAGTCTACACTCAGCAATACAGACAGTCATCTAGTCCCGTCTACACTCAGCAATACAGACAGTCATCTAGTCCAGTCTACACTCAGCAATACAGCCATTCATCTAGTAGAGTCTACACTCAGCAATACAGACAGTCTTCTAGTCCAGTCTACACTCAGCAATACAGACATTCATCTAGTAGAGTCTACACTCATTAATACAGACAGTCCTCTAGTCCAGTCTACACTCAGCAATACAGCCATTCATCTAGTCCAGTCTACACTCAGCAATACAGACATTCATCTAGTCCAGTCTCTAATCAGCAATAAAGACAGATATCTAGTCCAGTCCTCACTCAGCAATACAGCCATTCATCTTGTCCAGTCTACACTCAGCAATACAGTCATTCATCTAGTAGAGTCTACACTCATTAATACAGACAGTCCTCTAGTCCAGTCTACACTCAGCAATACAGACAGTCATCTAGTCCAGTCTACACTCAGCAATACAGACAGTCATCTAGTCCAGTCTACACTCAGCAATACAGCCATTCATCTAGTCCAGTCTACACTCAGCAATACAGACATTCATCTAGTCCAGTCTCTAATCAGCAATAAAGACAGATATCTAGTCCAGTCCTCACTCAGCAATACAGCCATTCATCTTGTCCAGTCTACACTCAGCAATACAGTCATTCATCTAGTAGAGTCTACACTCATTAATACAGACAGTCCTCTAGTCCAGTCTACACTCAGCAATACAGACAGTCATCTCATCTAGTCCAGTCTACACTCAGCAATACAGACAGTCCTCTAGTCCAGTCTACACTCAGCAATACAGCCATTCATCTAGTAGAGTCTACACTCAGCAATACAGACAGTCTTCTAGTCCAGTCTACACTCAGCAATACAGTCATTCATCTAGTAGAGTCTACACTCATTAATACAGACAGTCCTCTAGTCCAGTCTACACTCAGCAATACAGACAGTCATCTAGTCCAGTCTACACTCAGCAATACAGACAGTCATCTAGTCCAGTCTACACTCAGCAATACAGACAGTCTTCTAGTCCAGTCTACACTCAGCAATACAGTCATTCATCTAGTAGAGTCTACACTCATTAATACAGACAGTCCTCTAGTCCAGTCTACACTCAGCAATACAGACAGTCATCTAGTCCAGTCTACACTCAGCAATACAGACAGTCATCTAGTCCAGTCTACACTCAGCAATACAGACAGTCATCTAGTCCCGTCTACACTCAGCAATACAGACAGTCATCTAGTCCAGTCTACACTCAGCAATACAGCCATTCATCTAGTAGAGTCTACACTCAGCAATACAGACAGTCTTCTAGTCCAGTCTACACTCAGCAATACAGACATTCATCTAGTAGAGTCTACACTCATTAATACAGACAGTCCTCTAGTCCAGTCTACACTCAGCAATACAGCCATTCATCTAGTCCAGTCTACACTCAGCAATACAGACATTCATCTAGTCCAGTCTCTAATCAGCAATAAAGACAGATATCTAGTCCAGTCCTCACTCAGCAATACAGCCATTCATCTTGTCCAGTCTACACTCAGCAATACAGTCATTCATCTAGTAGAGTCTACACTCATTAATACAGACAGTCCTCTAGTCCAGTCTACACTCAGCAATACAGACAGTCATCTAGTCCAGTCTACACTCAGCAATACAGACAGTCATCTTGTCCAGTCTACACTCAGCAATACAGACAGTCCTCTAGTCCAGTCTACACTCAGCAATACAGCCATTCATCTAGTAGAGTCTACACTCAGCAATACAGACAGTCTTCTAGTCCAGTCTACACTCAGCAATACAGCCATTCATCTAGTAGAGTCTACACTCAGCAATACAGACAGTCTTCTAGTCCAGTCTACACTCAGCAATATAGCCATTCATCTAGTAGAGTCTACACTCATTAATACAGACAGTCCTCTAGTCCAGTCTACACTCAGCAATACAGACAGTCATCTAGTCCAGTCTACACTCAGCAATACAGACAGTAATCTAGTCCAGTCTACACTCAGCAATACAGACAGTCATCTAGTCCCGTCTACACTCAGCAATACAGACAGTCCTCTAGTCCAGACTACACTCAGCAATACAGACAGTCTTCTAGTCCAGTCTACACTCAGCAATACAGACATTCATCTAGTAGAGTCTACACTCATTAATACAGACAGTCCTCTAGTCCAGTCTACACTCAGCAATACAGCCATTCATCTAGTCCAGTCTACACTCAGCAATACAGACATTCATCTAGTCCAGTCTCTAATCAGCAATAAAGACAGATATCTAGTCCAGTCCTCACTCAGCAATACAGCCATTCATCTTGTCCAGTCTACACTCAGCAATACAGTCATTCATCTAGTAGAGTCTACACTCATTAATACAGACAGTCCTCTAGTCCAGTCTACACTCAGCAATACAGACAGTCCTCTAGTCCAGTCTACACTCAGCAATACAGACAGTCATCTAGTCCAGTCTACACTCAGCAATACAGCCATTCATCTAGTCCAGTCTACACTCAGCAATACAGACATTCATCTAGTCCAGTCTCTAATCAGCAATAAAGACAGATATCTAGTCCAGTCCTCACTCAGCAATACAGCCATTCATCTTGTCCAGTCTACACTCAGCAATACAGTCATTCATCTAGTAGAGTCTACACTCATTAATACAGACAGTCCTCTAGTCCAGTCTACACTCAGCAATACAGACAGTCATCTAGTCCAGTCTACACTCAGCAATACAGACAGTCCTCTAGTCCAGTCTACACTCAGCAATACAGCCATTCATCTAGTAGAGTCTACACTGAGCAATACAGACAGTCTTCTAGTCCAGTCTACACTCAGCAATACAGTCATTCATCTAGTAGAGTCTACACTCATTAATACAGACAGTCCTCTAGTCCAGTCTACACTCAGCAATACAGACAGTCATCTAGTCCAGTCTACACTCAGCAATACAGACAGTCATCTAGTCCAGTCTACACTCAGCAATACAGACAGTCATCTAGTCCCGTCTACACTCAGCAATACAGACAGTCATCTAGTCCAGTCTACACTCAGCAATACAGCCATTCATCTAGTAGAGTCTACACTCAGCAATACAGACAGTCTTCTAGTCCAGTCTACACTCAGCAATACAGACATTCATCTAGTAGAGTCTACACTCATTAATACAGACAGTCCTCTAGTCCAGTCTACACTCAGCAATACAGCCATTCATCTAGTCCAGTCTACACTCAGCAATACAGACATTCATCTAGTCCAGTCTCTAATCAGCAATAAAGACAGATATCTAGTCCAGTCCTCACTCAGCAATACAGCCATTCATCTTGTCCAGTCTACACTCAGCAATACAGTCATTCATCTAGTAGAGTCTACACTCATTAATACAGACAGTCCTCTAGTCCAGTCTACACTCAGCAATACAGACAGTCATCTAGTCCAGTCTACACTCAGCAATACAGACAGTCATCTTGTCCAGTCTACACTCAGCAATACAGACAGTCCTCTAGTCCAGTCTACACTCAGCAATACAGCCATTCATCTAGTAGAGTCTACACTCTGCAATACAGACAGTCTTCTAGTCCAGTCTACACTCAGCAATACAGCCATTCATCTAGTAGAGTCTACACTCAGCAATACAGACAGTCTTCTAGTCCAGTCTACACTCAGCAATATAGCCATTCATCTAGTAGAGTCTACACTCATTAATACAGACAGTCCTCTAGTCCAGTCTACACTCAGCAATACAGACAGTCATCTAGTCCAGTCTACACTCAGCAATACAGACAGTCATCTAGTCCCGTCTACACTCAGCAATACAGACAGTCATCTAGTAGAGTCTACACTCATTAATACAGACAGTCCTCTAGTCCAGTCTACACTCAGCAATACAGCCATTCATCTAGTCCAGTCTACACTCAGCAATACAGACATTCATCTAGTCCAGTCTCTAATCAGCAATAAAGACAGATATCTAGTCCAGTCCTCACTCAGCAATACAGCCATTCATCTTGTCCAGTCTACACTCAGCAATACAGTCATTCATCTAGTAGAGTCTACACTCATTAATACAGACAGTCCTCTAGTCCAGTCTACACTCAGCAATACAGACAGTCATCTAGTCCAGTCTACACTCAGCAATACAGACAGTCATCTTGTCCAGTCTACACTCAGCAATACAGACAGTCCTCTAGTCCAGTCTACACTCAGCAATACAGCCATTCATCTAGTAGGGTCTACACTCAGCAATACAGACAGTCTTCTAGTCCAGTCTACACTCAGCAATACAGCCATTCATCTAGTAGAGTCTACACTCA
>NW_026277998.1:0-32500 GCF_023373465.1 Oncorhynchus keta | reverse complement strand
TCTCTCCCTCCCTCTCTTTCTCTCTCCCTCCCTCGTTTCTCTCTCTCAGTCTTCAGAAGCAGAAGTGGATGAATGTAAGAGTGGGTGATATCATTAAACTGGAGAATAACCAGTTTGTGGCAGTAAGTGTATGTCATTCAATCATCAACATAATGTATCACACACACACACACACACACACACACACACACACACACACACACACACACACACACACACACACACACACACACACACACACACACACACACACACTGGTCATGATTTATTTACAACTGTTGTAATGTACTCTGTCATAACACAGTTTTTATGGTGCAGTGCAATGGTTTGATATATATACAAGCACTTACCGGTATTGAGATTCATTCATGGTGGTTTTAAAGGCTTCCATAAAGGCGATGTAACACACAGCACTCTCATATTTCAGCCAAACAATCTCTACACTAAGGTTAACTTTCAATGTACTGTACTAGTAGCGTGTTAGCCAGAGCTTCTGGAATGTGTTAGCCTTGTTAGATGACCATGCTAGAAGGAACAGAGTGGTATTATCAGAAATGCTAGTATGTTAGCGGATGCTAATGCTAGCTGATGTTTCTCTTCAGGCTGACCTTCTCTTACTGTCCAGTAGTGAACCTCATAGCCTCTGTTACATCGAGACCGCAGAGCTAGATGGGTAAGAACACACCATAACACACAGCACAGTCCAATAAAGCACAACACAGTGATCCTCAGTGATGCTCACTGATGGTTTGTGAGTTCATATACAGTGTGTGTGTGTGTGTGTGTGTTGTGTTTGTGCAGGGAGACCAATATGAAGGTGCGTCAGTCTCTGTCTGTGACTGCAGAGCTTGGAGACCCCAACAGCCTGGCCTCTTTTGATGGTAGGAAGTCTCTTTCTATTGGTCTCTGTGTCTTTCACACATCAGAGGTCAGCAGGTCCACTCTGCAACCAAGCACTTAGCACCCACACTGCCCAGCATCACACACACACACACACGCCCTCCGTTGTCAGCGCTTAACACCCCCAGTCTCTCCATTCCCCACAGACACACACTGGTTTTCCTCGTCAGCATGGTTCACCCACACATCTCTCCTCACCTCCTCAGCAGAAAGCATTACTGCAAGCAAGTTGGTCTGTGTGTGTGTGCGTGTGTGTGAGTGTGTGTGTGTCTGCGTGTGTCTGCGTGTTTGCTAGCACAGCGCTCATAGCAAGTCAGTTTAATTCAATAGTTCTAAAAAGGAATGTGGCTGAAACACTGGCTGAAACACAGCTGAACTCTGCCCTCTGTGGTGATGTTGAATATGTAGTCATTATTTTTGTGAAGCAGAGGCTGATGTAGTAAACAGTGTGTTGTGCTGCTGAGGTGGTTTCTAAAAGCTGTTCCTGAGGTGGGATGGTAAGATGATGATGGAGAGAACACTGTACTGTATCTAGGTGAGATGATGATGGAGAGAACACTATACTGTATCTAGGTGAGATGATGATGGGGAGAACACTGTACTGTATCTAGGTGAGAACACTGTACTGTATCTAGGTGAGATGATGATGGAGAGAACACTATACTGTATCTAGGTGAGATGATGATGGAGAGAACACTATACTATATCTAGGTGAGATGATGGAGAGAACACTGTACTGTATCTAGGTGAGATGATGATGGAGAGAACACTGTACTGTATCTAGGTGAGATGATGGAGAGAACACTGTACTGTATCTAGGTGAGATGATGATGGAGAGAACACTGTACTGTATCTAGGTGAGATGATGATGGAGAGAACACTATACTGTATCTAGGTGAGATGATGATGGAGAGAACACTGTACTGTATCTAGGTGAGATGATGATGGAGAGAACACTATACTGTATCTAGGTGAGATGATGATGGAGAGAACACTGTACTGTATCTAGGTGAGATGATGATGGAGAGAACACTACTGTATCTAGGTGAGATGATGATGGAGAGAACACTGTACTGTATCTAGGTAAGATGATGATGGAGAGAACACTGTACTGTATCTAGGTGAGATGATGATGGAGAGAACACTATACTGTATCTAGGTGAGATGATGATGGAGAGAACACTGTACTGTATCGAGGTGAGATGATGATGGAGAGAACACTATACTGTATCTAGGTGAGATGATGATGGAGAGAACACTATACTGTATCTAGGTAAGATGATGATGGAGAGAACACTATACTGTATCTAGGTGAGATGATGATGGAGAGAACACTGTACTGTATCTAGGTGAGATGATGATGGAGAGAACACTATACTGTATCTAGGTAAGATGATGATGGAGAGAACACTATACTGTATCTAGGTGAGATGATGATGGAGAGAACACTACTGTATCTAGGTGAGATGATGATGGAGAGAACACTATACTGTATCTAGGTGAGATGATGATGGAGAGAACACTGTACTGTATCTAGGTGAGATGATGATGGAGAGAACACTATACTGTATCTAGGTAAGATGATGATGGAGAGAACACTATACTGTATCTAGGTGAGATGATGATGGAGAGAACACTACTGTATCTAGGTGAGATGATGATGGAGAGAACACTGTACTGTATCTAGGTGAGATGATGATGGAGAGAACACTGTACTGTATCTAGGTGAGATGATGATGGAGAGAACACTATACTATATCTAGGTGAGATGATGATGGAGAGAACACTGTACTGTATCTAGGTGAGATGATGATGGAGAGAACACTGTACTATATCTAGGTGAGATGATGATGGAGAGAACACTGTACTGTATCTAGGTGAGATGATGATGGAGAGAACACTGTACTGTATCTAGGTGAGATGATGATGGAGAGAACACTGTACTATATCTAGGAGAGTTGATGATGGAGAGAACACTGTACTGTATCTAGGTGAGATGATGATGGAGAGAACACTGTACTGTATCTAGGAGAGTTGATGATGGAGAGAACACTGTACTGTATCTAGGTGAGTTGATGATGGAGAGAACACTGTACTGTATCTAGGAGAGTTGATGATGGAGAGAACACTATACTGTATCTAGGTGAGATGATGGAGAGAACACTATACTGTATCTAGGTGAGATGATGATGGAGAGAACACTGTACTGTATCTAGGTGAGATGATGATGGAGAGAACACTATACTGTATCTAGGTGAGATGATGATGGAGAGAACACTGTACTGTATCTAGGTGAGATGATGATGGAGAGAACACTGTACTGTATCTAGGTGAGATGATGATGATGGAGAGAACACTATACTGTATCTAGGTGAGATGATGATGGAGAGAACACTACTGTATCTAGGTGAGATGATGATGGAGAGAACACTGTACTGTATCTAGGTGAGATGATGATGGAGAGAACACTGTACTGTATCTAGGTGAGATGATGATGGAGAGAACACTGTACTGTATCTAGGTGAGATGATGGAGAGAACACTGTACTGTATCTAGGTGAGATGATGATGGAGAGAACACTGTACTGTATCTAGGTGAGATGATGATGGAGAGAACACTATACTGTATCTAGGTGAGATGATGATGGAGAGAACACTGTACTGTATCTAGGTGAGATGATGATGGAGAGACTGTACATCTGATGGTGAGATGATGGAGAGAACACTGTACTGTATCTAGGTGAGATGATGATGGAGAGAACACTGTACTGTATCTAGGTGAGATGATGGAGAGAACACTGTATCTAGGTGAGATGATGATGGAGAGAACACTGTACTGTATCTAGGTAAGATGATGATGGAGAGAACACTGTACTGTATCTAGGTGAGATGATGATGGAGAGAACACTATACTGTATCTAGGTGAGATGATGATGGAGAGAACACTGTACTGTATCTAGGTGAGATGATGATGGAGAGAACACTATACTGTATCTAGGTGAGATGATGATGGAGAGAACACTATACTGTATCTAGGTGAGATGATGATGGAGAGAACACTATACTGTATCTAGGTGAGATGATGATGGAGAGAACACTGTACTGTATCTAGGTGAGATGATGATGGAGAGAACACTATACTGTATCTAGGTAAGATGATGATGGAGAGAACACTATACTGTATCTAGGTGAGATGATGATGGAGAGAACACTACTGTATCTAGGTGAGATGATGATGGAGAGAACACTGTACTGTATCTAGGTGAGATGATGATGGAGAGAACACTGTACTGTATCTAGGTGAGATGATGATGGAGAGAACACTATACTAGGTGAGATGATGATGGAGAGAACACTGTACTGTATCTAGGTGAGATGATGATGGAGAGAACACTGTACTGTATCTAGGTGAGAGATGATGATGGAGAGAACACTGTACTGTATCTAGATGATGGAGAGAACACTGTACTGTATCTAGGTGAGATGATGATGGAGAGAACACTGTACTGTATCTAGGTGAGATGATGATGGAGAGAACACTGTACTGTATCTAGGTGAGATGATGATGGAGAGAACACTGTACTGTATCTAGGTGAGATGATGATGGAGAGAACACTGTACTGTATCTAGGTGAGTAGATGATGGAGAGAACACTGTACTGTATCTAGGAGAGTTGATGATGGAGAGAACACTGTACTGTATCTAGGTGAGATGATGATGGAGAGAACACTGTACTGTATCTAGGTGAGATGATGATGGAGAGAACACTGTACTGTATCTAGGTGAGATGATGATGGAGAGAACACTGTACTGTATCTAGGTGAGATGATGATGGAGAGAACACTGTACTGTATCTAGGAGAGTTGATGATGGAGAGAACACTGTACTGTATCTAGGTGAGATGATGATGGAGAGAACACTGTACTGTATCTAGGAGAGTTGATGATGGAGAGAACACTATACTGTATCTAGGTGAGATGATGGAGAGAACACTATACTGTATCTAGGTGAGATGATGATGGAGAGAACACTACTGTATCTAGGTGAGATGATGATGGAGAGAACACTATACTGTATCTAGGTGAGATGATGATGGAGAGAACACTGTACTGTATCTAGGTGAGATGATGATGATGATGGAGAGAACACTGTACTGTATCTAGGTGAGATGGTGATGGAGAGAACACTATACTGTATCTAGGTAAGATGATGATGGAGAGAACACTATACTGTATCTAGGTGAGATGATGATGGAGAGAACACTACTGTATCTAGGTGAGATGATGATGGAGAGAACACTGTACTGTATCTAGGTGAGATGATGATGGAGAGAACACTGTACTGTATCTAGGTGAGATGATGATGGAGAGAACACTATACTATATCTAGGTGAGATGATGATGGAGAGAACACTGTACTGTATCTAGGTGAGATGATGGAGAGAACACTACTGTATCTAGGTGAGATGATGATGGAGAGAACACTGTACTGTATCTAGGTGAGATGATGATGGAGAGAACACTGTACTGTATCTAGGTGAGATGATGATGGAGAGAACACTGTACTGTATCTAGGTGAGATGATGATGGAGAGAACACTGTACTGTATCTAGGTGAGATGATGATGGAGAGAACACTATACTGTATCTAGGTGAGATGATGATGGAGAGAACACTATACTGTATCTAGGTGAGATGATGATGGAGAGAACACTGTACTGTATCTAGGTGAGATGATGATGGAGAGAACACTGTACTGTATCTAGGTGAGATGATGATGGAGAGAACACTGTACTGTATCTAGGTGAGATGATGATGGAGAGAACACTATACTGTATCTAGGTGAGATGATGGAGAGAACACTACTGTATCTAGGTGAGATGATGATGGAGAGAACACTGTACTGTATCTAGGTGAGATGATGATGGAGAGAACACTGTACTGTATCTAGGTGAGATGATGATGGAGAGAACACTATACTGTATCTAGGTGAGATGATGATGGAGAGAACACTGTACTGTATCTAGGTGAGATGATGATGGAGAGAACACTGTACTGTATCTAGGTGAGATGATGATGGAGAGAACACTGTACTGTATCTAGGTGAGATGATGATGGAGAGAACACTGTACTGTATCTAGGTGAGATGATGATGGAGAGAACACTGTACTGTATCTAGGTGAGATGATGATGGAGAGAACACTGTACTGTATCTAGGTGAGATGATGATGGAGAGAACACTGTACTGTATCTAGGTGAGATGATGATGGAGAGAACACTGTACTGTATCTAGGTGAGATGATGATGGAGAGAACACTGTACTGTATCTAGGTGAGATGATGATGGAGAGAACACTATACTGTATCTAGGTGAGATGATGATGGAGAGAACACTGTACTGTATCTAGGTGAGATGATGATGGAGAGAACACTGTACTGTATCTAGGTGAGATGATGATGGAGAGAACACTGTACTGTATCTAGGTGAGATGATGATGGAGAGAACACTGTACTGTATCTAGGTGAGATGATGATGGAGAGAACACTGTACTGTATCTAGGTGAGATGATGATGGAGAGAACACTATACTGTATCTAGGTGAGATGATGGAGAGAACACTATACTGTATCTAGGTGAGATGATGATGGAGAGAACACTACTGTATCTAGGTGAGATGATGATGGAGAGAACACTATACTGTATCTAGGTGAGATGATGATGGAGAGAACACTGTACTGTATCTAGGTGAGATGATGATGATGGAGAGAACACTGTACTGTATCTAGGTGAGATGATGATGGAGAGAACACTACTGTATCTAGTTGAGATGATGATGGAGAGAACACTACTGTATCTAGGTGAGATGATGATGGAGAGAACACTACTGTATCTAGGTGAGATGATGATGGAGAGAACACTGTACTGTATCTAGGTGAGATGATGATGGAGAGAACACTGTACTGTATCTAGGTGAGATGATGATGGAGAGAACACTGTACTGTATCTAGGTGAGATGATGATGGAGAGAACACTGTACTGTATCACTACTGTATCTAGGTGAGATGATGATGGAGAGAACACTGTACTGTATCTAGGTGAGATGATGATGGAGAGAACACTGTACTGTATCTAGGTGAGATGATGATGGAGAGAACACTGTACTGTATCTAGGTGAGATGATGATGGAGAGAACACTGTACTGTATCTAGGTGAGATGATGATGGAGAGAACACTATACTGTATCTAGGTGAGATGATGATGGAGAGAACACTGAAGATGATGATGGAGAGAACACTATACTGTATCTAGGTGAGATGATGATGGAGAGAACACTGTACTGTATCTAGGTGAGATGATGATGGAGAGAACACTATACTGTATCTAGGTGAGATGATGATGGAGAGAACACTATACTGTATCTAGGTGAGATGATGATGGAGAGAACACTGTACTGTATCTAGGTGAGATGATGATGGAGAGAACACTGTACTGTATCTAGGTGAGATGATGGAGAGAACACTGTACTGTATCTAGGTGAGATGATGATGGAGAGAACACTGTACTGTATCTAGGTGAGATGATGATGGAGAGAACACTGTACTGTATCTAGGTGAGATGATGATGGAGAGAACACTGTACTGTATCTAGGTGAGATGATGATGGAGAGAACACTGTACTGTATCTAGGTGAGATGATGATGGAGAGAACACTGTACTGTATCTAGGTGAGATGATGATGGAGAGAACACTGTACTGTATCTAGGAGATGATGATGGAGAGAACACTGTACTGTATCTAGGTGAGATGATGATGGAGAGAACACTGTACTGTATCTAGGATGGAGAGAACACTGATGATGGAGATGTACTGTATCTAGGTGAGATGATGATGGAGAGAACACTGTACTGTATCTAGGTGAGATGATGATGGAGAGAACACTATACTGTATCTAGGTGAGATGATGATGGAGAGAACACTGTACTGGAGAGATGATGATGGAGAGAACACTGTACTGTATCTAGGTGAGATGATGATGGAGAGAACACTGTACTGTATCTAGGTGAGATGTGATGATGAGAGAACACTGTACTGTGTCTAGGTGAGATGATGGAGAGAACACTGTACTGTATCTAGGTGAGATGAGAGGAAGAACACTGTACTGTATCTAGGTGAGATGATGATGGAGAGAACACTATACTGTATCTAGGTGAGATGATGATGGAGAGAACACTGTACTGTATCTAGGTGAGATGATGATGGAGAGAACACTATACTGTATCTAGGTGAGATGATGATGGAGAGAACACTGTACTGTATCTAGGTGAGATGATGATGATGAGATGAGAGAACACTGTACTGTATCTAGGTGAGATGATGATGGAGAGAACACTATACTGTATCTAGGTGAGATGATGATGGAGAGAACACTACTGTATCTGTATCTAGGTGAGATGATGATGGAGAGAACACTGTACTGTATCTAGGTGAGATGATGATGGAGAGAACACTGTACTGTATCTAGGTGAGATGATGATGGAGAGAACACTGTACTGTATCTAGGTGAGATGATGATGGAGAGAACACTGACTGTATCTAGGTGAGATGATGATGGAGAGAACACTGTACTGTATCTAGGTGAGATGATGATGGAGAGAACACTGTACTGTATCTAGGTGAGATGATGATGGAGAGAACACTGTACTGTATCTAGGTGAGATGATGATGGAGAGAACACTGTACTGTATCTAGAGATGATGATGGAGAGAACACTGTATGATGGAGAGAACACTGTACTGTATCTAGGTGAGATGATGATGGAGAGAACACTGTACTGTATCTAGGTGAGATGATGATGGAGAGAACACTGTACTGTATCTAGGTGAGATGATGATGGAGAGAACACTGTACTGTATCTAGGTGAGATGATGATGGAGAGAACACTATACTGTACTGTATCTAGGTGAGATGATGATGGAGAGAACACTGTACTGTATCTAGGTGAGATGATGATGATGAGAGAACACTGTACTGTATCTAGGTGAGATGATGATGGAGAGAACACTATACTGTATCTAGGTGAGATGATGATGGAGAGAACACTATACTGTATCTAGGTGAGATGATGATGGAGAGAACACTGTACTGTATCTAGGTGAGATGATGATGGAGAGAACACTGTACTGTATCTAGGTGAGATGATGATGGAGAGAACACTGTACTGTATCTAGGTGAGATGATGATGGAGAGAACACTATACTATATCTAGGTGAATGATGATGGAGAGAACACTGTACTGTATCTAGGTGAGATGATGATGGAGAGAACACTGTACTGTATCTAGGTGAGATGATGATGGAGAGAACACTGTACTGTATCTAGGTGAGATGATGATGGAGAGAACACTGTACTGTATCTAGGTGAGATGATGATGGAGAGAACACTGTACTGTATCTAGGAGAGATGATGATGGAGAGAACACTGTACTGTATCTAGATGATGGAGAGAACACTGTACTGTATCTAGGTGAGATGATGGAGAGAACACTGTACTGTATCTAGGTGAGATGATGATGGAGAGAACACTGTACTGTATCTAGGTGAGATGATGATGGAGAGAACACTGTACTGTATCTAGGTGAGATGATGATGGAGAGAACACTATACTGTATCTAGTATCTAGGTGAGATGATGATGGAGAGAACACTGTACTGTATCTAGAGATGATGATGAGAGAACACTGTACTGTATCTAGGTGAGATGATGATGGAGAGAACACTGTACTGTATCTAGGTGAGATGATGATGATCTAGAGATGAACACTGTACTGTATCTAGGTGAGATGGATGATGATGGATGGAGAGAACACTGACTGTATCTAGGTGAGATGATGGAGAGAACACTATACTGTATCTAGGTGAGATGATGATGGAGAGAACACTGTACTGTATCTGTATCTGTATCTAGGTGAGATGATGATGGAGAGAACACTGTACTGTATCTAGGTGAGATGATGATGGAGAGAACACTGTACTGTATCTAGGTGAGATGGAGAGAACACTGATCTAGGTGAGATGATGAGAGAACACTATACTGTATCTAGGTGAGATGATGATGGAGAGAACACTGTACTGTATCTAGGTGAGATGATGATGGAGAGAACACTACTGTATCTAGGTGAGATGATGATGGAGGAACACTATACTGTATCTAGGTGAGATGATGATGGAGAGAACACTACTGTATCTAGGTGAGATGATGATGGAGGAACACTATACTGTATCTAGGTGAGATGATGATGGAGAGAACACTGTACTGTATCTAGGTGAGATGATGATGGAGAGAACACTGTACTGTATCTAGGTGAGATGATGATGGAGAGAACACTGTACTGTATCTAGGTGAGATGATGATGGAGAGAACACTGTACTGTATCTAGGTGAGATGATGATGGAGAGAACACTGTACTGTATCTAGGTGAGATGATGATGGAGAGAACACTGTACTGTATCTAGGTAGATGATGATGTATCTAGGTGAGATGATGATGGAGAGAACACTGTACTGTATCTAGGTGAGATGATGATGGAGAGAACACTGTACTGTATCTAGGTGAGATGATGATGGAGAGAACACTGTACTGTATCTAGGTGAGATGATGATGGAGAGAACACTGTACTGTATCTAGGTGAGATGATGATGGAGAGAACACTGTACTGTATCTAGGTGAGATGATGATGGAGAGAACACTGTACTGTATCTAGGTGAGTTGAGATGGAGAGAACACTGTATCTAGGGTGAGATGATGGAGAGAACACTGTACTGTATCTAGGTGAGATGATGATGGAGAGAACACTGTACTGTATCTAGGTGAGATGATGATGGAGAGAACACTGTACTGTATCTAGGTGAGATGATGATGGAGAGAACACTGTACTGTATCTAGGTGAGATGATGATGGAGAGAACACTGTACTGTATCTAGGTGAGATGATGATGGAGAGAACACTACTGTATCTAGGTGAGATGATGATGGAGAGAACACTGTACTGTATCTAGGTGAGATGATGATGGAGAGAACACTGTACTGTATCTAGGTGAGATGATGATGGAGAGAACACTATACTGTATCTAGGTGAGATGATGATGGAGAGAACACTGTACTGTATCTAGGTGAGATGATGATGGAGAGAACACTGTACTGTATCTAGGTGAGATGATGATGGAGAGAACACTGTACTGTATCTAGGTGAGATGATGATGGAGAGAACACTGTACTGTATCTAGGTGAGATGATGATGGAGAGAACACTGTACTGTATCTAGGTGAGATGATGATGGAGAGAACACTGTACTGTATCTAGGTGAGATGATGATGGAGAGAACACTGTACTGTATCTAGGAGAGATGATGGAGAGAACACTGTACTGTATCTAGGTGAGATGATGATGGAGAGAACACTGTACTGTATCTAGGTGATGATGATCTAGATGATGGAGAGAACACTATACTGTATCTAGGTGAGATGATGATGGAGAGAACACTACTGTATCTAGGTGAGATGATGATGGAGAGAACACTATACTGTATCTAGGTGAGATGATGATGGAGAGAACACTGTACTGTATCTAGGTGAGATGATGATGATGGAGAGAACACTGTACTGTATCTAGGTGAGATGATGATGGAGAGAACACTACTGTATCTAGTTGAGATGATGATGGAGAGAACACTACTGTATCTAGGTGAGATGATGATGGAGAGAACACTGTACTGTATCTAGGTGAGATGATGGAGAGAACACTATACTGTATCTAGGTGAGATGATGATGGAGAGAACACTGTACTGTATCTAGGTGAGATGATGATGGAGAGAACACTATACTGTATCTAGGTGAGATGATGATGGAGAGAACACTGTACTGTATCTAGGTGAGATGATGATGGATGAGAAACACTGTACTGTATCTAGGTGAGATGATGATGGAGAGAACACTGTACTGTATCTAGGTGAGATGATGATGGAGAGAACACTGTACTGTATCTAGGTGAGATGATGATGGAGAGAACACTGTACTGTATCTAGGTGAGATGATGATGGAGATGAACACTGGTATCTAGGTGAGATGATGGAGAGAACACTGTACTGTATCTAGGTGAGATGATGATGGAGAGAACACTGTACTGTATCTAGAGATGATGATGGAGAGAACACTGTACTGTATCTAGGTGAGATGATGATGGAGAGAACACTGTACTGTATCTAGGTGAGATGATGATGGAGAGAACACTGTACTGTACTGTATCTGGAGGTGAGATGATGATGGAGAGAACACTGTACTGTATCTAGGTGAGATGATGATGGAGAGAACACTGTACTGTATCTAGGTGAGATGATGATGGAGAGAACACTGTACTGTATCTAGGTGAGATGATGATGGAGAGAACACTGTACTGTATCTAGGTGAGATGATGATGGAGAGAACACTGTACTGTATCTAGGTGAGATGATGATGGAGAGAACACTGTACTGTATCTAGGTGAGATGATGATGGAGAGAACACTACTGTATCTAGGTGAGATAATGATGGAGAGAACACTGTACTGTATCTAGGTGAGATGATGATGGAGAGAACACTGTACTGTATCTAGGTGAGATGATGATGGAGAGAACACTATACTGTATCTAGGTGAGATGATGATGGAGAGAACACTGTACTGTATCTAGGTGAGATGATGATGGAGAGAACACTGTACTGTATCTAGGTGAGATGATGATGGAGAGAACACTGTACTGTATCTAGGTGAGATGATGATGGAGAGAACACTGTACTGTATCTAGGTGAGATGATGATGGAGAGAACACTGTACTGTATCTAGGTGAGATGATGATGGAGAGAACACTGTACTGTATCTAGGTGAGATGATGATGGAGAGAACACTGTACTGTATCTAGGTGAGATGATGATGGAGAGAACACTGTACTGTATCTAGGTGAGATGATGATGGAGAGAACACTGTACTGTATCTAGGTGAGATGATGATGGAGAGAACACTGTACTGTATCTAGGTGAGATGATGATGGAGAGAACACTGTACTGTATCTAGGTGAGATGATGATGGAGAGAACACTGTACTGTATCTAGGTGAGATGATGATGGAGAGAACACTGTACTGTATCTAGGTGAGATGATGGAGAGAACACTGTACTGTATCTAGGTGAGATGATGGAGAGAACACTATACTGTATCTAGGTGAGATGATGATGGAGAGAACACTGTACTGTATCTAGGTGAGATGATGATGGAGAGAACACTGTACTGTATCTAGGTGAGATGATGATGGAGAGAACACTGTACTGTATCTAGGTGAGATGATGATGGAGAGAACACTGTACTGTATCTAGGTGAGATGATGATGGAGAGAACACTGTACTGTATCTAGGTGAGATGATGATGGAGAGAACACTGTACTGTATCTAGGTGAGATGATGATGGAGAGAACACTGTACTGTATCTAGGTGAGATGATGGAGAGAACACTGATGAGATGATGATGGAGAGAACACTGTACTGTATCTAGGTGAGATGATGATGGAGAGAACACTATACTGTATCTAGGTGAGATGATGATGGATGTACTGTATCTAGGTGAGATGATGGAGAGAACACTATACTGTATCTAGGTGAGATGATGATGGAGAGAACACTGTACTGTATCTAGGTGAGATGATGATGGAGAGAACACTGTACTGTATCTAGGTGAGATGATGATGGAGAGAACACTGTACTGTATCTAGGTGAGATGATGATGGAGAGAACACTGTACTGTATCTAGGTGAGATGATGATGGAGAGAACACTGTACTGTATCTAGGTGAGATGATGATGGAGAGAACACTGTACTGTATCTAGGTGAGATGATGATGGAGAGAACACTGTACTGTATCTAGGTGAGATGATGATGGAGAGAACACTGTACTGTATCTAGGTGAGATGATGATGGAGAGAACACTGTACTGTATCTAGGTGAGATGATGATGGAGGAACACTGTACTGTATCTAGGTGAGATGATGATGGAGAGAACACTGTACTGTATCTAGGTGAGATGATGATGGAGAGAACACTGTACTGTATCTAGGTGAGATGATGATGGAGAGAACACTATACTGTATCTAGGTGAGATGATGATGGAGAGAACACTGTACTGTATCTAGGTGAGATGATGATGGAGAGAACACTGTACTGTATCTAGGTGAGATGATGATGGAGAGAACACTATACTGTATCTAGGTGAGATGATGATGGAGAGAACACTGTACTGTATCTAGGTGAGATGATGATGGAGAGAACACTGTACTGTATCTAGGTGAGATGATGATGGAGAGAACACTGATGATGATGATGAGAACACTGTACTGTATCTAGGTGAGATGATGATGGAGAGAACACTGTACTGTATCTAGGTGAGATGATGATGGAGAGAACACTGTACTGTATCTAGGTGAGATGATGATGGAGAGAACACTGTACTGTATCTAGGTGAGATGATGATGGAGAGAACACTGTACTGTATCTAGGTGAGATGATGATGGAGAGAACACTGTACTGTATCTAGGTGAGATGATGATGGAGATGATGGAGAGAACACTGTACTGTATCTAGGTGAGATGATGATGGAGAGAACACTGTACTGTATCTAGGTGAGAACACTGATGATGGAGAGAACACTGTACTGTATCTAGGTGAGATGATGATGGAGAGAACACTGTACTGTATCTAGGTGAGATGATGATGGAGAGAACACTGTACTGTATCTAGGTGAGATGATGATGGAGAGAACACTGTACTGTATCTAGGTGAGATGATGATGGAGAGAACACTATACTGTATCTAGGTGAGATGATGATGGAGAGAACACTGTACTGTATCTAGGTGAGATGATGATGGAGAGAACACTACTGTATCTAGGTGAGATGATGATGGAGAGAACACTGTACTGTATCTAGGTGAGATGATGATGGAGAGAACACTGTACTGTATCTAGGTGAGATGATGATGGAGAGAACACTGACTGTATCTAGAGATGATGATGGAGAGAACACTACTGTATCTAGGTGAGATGATGATGGAGAGAACACTACTGTATCTAGGTGAGATGATGATGATGGAGAGAACACTGTACTGTATCTAGAGATGATGGAGAGAACACTATACTGTATCTAGGTGAGATGATGATGATGTATCTAGGTGAGATGATGATGGAGAGAACACTGTACTGTATCTAGGTGAGATGATGATGGAGAGAACACTGTACTGTATCTAGGTGAGATGATGATGGAGAGAAACACTGTACTGTATCTAGGTGAGATGATGATGGAGAGAACACTGTACTGTATCTAGGTGAGATGATGATGGAGAGAACACTACTGTATCTAGTAGATCTGATGGAGAGAACACTGACTGTATCTAGAGATGATGGAGAGAAACACTGTACTGTATCTAGGTGAGATGATGATGGAGAGAACACTATACTGTATCTAGGTGAGATGATGATGGAGAGAACACTGTACTGTATCTAGGTGAGATGATGATGGAGAGAACACTGTACTGTATCTAGGTGAGATGATGGAGAGAACACTGTACTGTATCTAGGTGAGATGATGATGGAGAGAACACTGTACTGTATCTAGGTGAGATGATGATGGAGAGAACACTGATCTAGGTGAGATGATGATGGAGAGAACACTGTACTGTATCTAGGTGAGATGATGATGGAGAGAACACTGTACTGTATCTAGGTGAGATGATGATGGAGAGAACACTACTGTATCTAGGTGAGATGATGATGATGTATCTAGGTGAGATGATGATGGAGAGAACACTGTACTGTATCTAGGTGAGATGATGATGGAGAGAACACTGTACTGTATCTAGGTGAGATGATGATGGAGAGAACACTGTACTGTATCTAGGTGAGATGATGATGGAGAGAACACTATACTGTATCTAGGTGAGATGATGATGGAGAGAACACTGTACTGTATCTAGGTGAGATGATGATGGAGAGAACACTATACTGTATCTAGGTGAGATGATGATGGAGAGAACACTGTACTGTATCTAGGTGAGATGATGATGGAGAGAACACTGATGGAGAGAACACTGTACTGTATCTAGGTGAGATGATGATGGAGAGAACACTGTACTGTATCTAGGTGAGATGATGATGGAGAGAACACTGTACTGTATCTAGGTGAGATGATGATGGAGAGAACACTGTACTGTATCTAGGTGAGATGATGATGGAGAGAACACTGTACTGTATCTAGGTGAGATGATGATGGAGAGAACACTGTACTGTATCTAGGTGAGATGATGATGGAGAGAACACTGTACTGTATCTAGGTGAGATGATGATGGAGAGAACACTGTACTGTATCTAGGTGAGATGATGATGGAGAACACTGTACTGTATCTAGGTGAGATGATGATGAGAGAACACTGATCTAGGAGATGAATGGAGAGAACACTATACTGTATCTAGGTGAGATGATGATGGAGAGAACACTGTACTGTATCTAGGTGAGATGATGATGGAGAGAACACTGTACTGTATCTAGGTGAGATGATGATGGAGAGAACACTGTACTGTATCTAGGTGAGATGATGATGGAGAGAACACTACTGTATCTAGGTGAGATGATGATGGAGGAACACTATACTGTATCTAGGTGAGATGATGATGGAGAGAACACTGTACTGTATCTAGGTGAGATGATGATGATGGAGAGAACACTGTACTGTATCTAGGTGAGATGATGATGGAGAGAACACTGTACTGTATCTAGGTGAGATGATGATGGAGAGAACACTGTACTGTATCTAGGTGAGATGATGATGGAGAGAACACTGTACTGTATCTAGGTGAGATGATGATGGAGAGAACACTGTACTGTATCTAGGTGAGATGATGATGGAGAGAACACTGTACTATATCTAGGAGAGTTGATGATGGAGAGAACACTGTACTGTATCTAGGTGAGATGATGATGGAGAGAACACTGTACTGTATCTAGGTGAGATGATGATGGAGAGAACACTGTACTGTATCTAGGTGAGATGATGATGGAGAGAACACTATACTGTATCTAGGTGAGATGATGATGGAGAGAACACTGTACTGTATCTAGGTGAGATGATGATGGAGAGAACACTGTACTGTATCTAGGTGAGATGATGGAGAGAACACTGTACTGTATCTAGGTGAGATGATGATGGAGAGAACACTGTACTGTATCTAGGTGAGATGATGATGGAGAGAACACTGTACTGTATCTAGGTGAGATGATGATGGAGAGAACACTGTACTGTATCTAGGTGAGATGATGATGGAGAGAACACTGTACTGTATCTAGGTGAGATGATGATGGAGAGAACACTGTACTGTATCTAGGTGAGATGATGATGGAGAGAACACTGTACTGATCTAGGTGAGATGATGGAGAGAACACTATACTGTATCTAGGTGAGATGATGATGGAGAGAACACTGTATCTAGGTGAGATGATGATGGAGAGAACACTATACTGTATCTAGGTGAGATGATGATGGAGAGAACACTGTACTGTATCTAGGTGAGATGATGATGGAGAGAACACTGTACTGTATCTAGGTGAGATGATGATGGAGAGAACACTACTATCTGTATCTGATGGTGAGATGATGATGGAGAGAACACTGTACTGTATCTAGGTGAGATGATGATGATGTATCTAGGTGAGATGATGGAGAGAACACTGTACTGTATCTAGGTGAGATGATGGAGAGAACACTGTACTGTATCTAGGTGAGATGATGGAGAGAACACTGTACTGTATCTAGGTGAGATGATGATGGAGAGAACACTGTACTGTATCTAGGTGAGATGATGGAGAGAACACTATACTGTATCTAGGTGAGATGATGATGGAGAGAACACTGTACTGTATCTAGGTGAGATGATGATGGAGAGAACACTGTACTGTATCTAGGTGAGATGATGATGGAGAGAACACTACTGTATCTAGGTGAGATGATGATGGAGAGAACACTACTGTATCTAGGTGAGATGATGATGGAGAGAACACTGTACTGTATCTAGGTGAGATGATGATGGAGAGAACACTGTACTGTATCTAGGTGAGATGATGATGGAGAGAACACTGTACTGTATCTAGGTGAGATGATGATGGAGAGAACACTGTACTGTATCTAGGTGAGATGATGATGGAGAGAACACTGTACTGTATCTAGGTGAGATGATGATGGAGAGAACACTGTACTGTATCTAGGTGAGATGATGATGGAGAGAACACTGTACTGTATCTAGGTGAGATGATGATGGAGAGAACACTGTACTGTATCTAGGTGAGATGAGATGATGATGGAGATGAACACTGTACTGTATCTAGGTGAGATGATGATGGAGAGAACACTGTACTGTATCTAGGTGAGATGATGATGGAGAGAACACTGTACTGTATCTAGGTGAGATGATGATGGAGAGAACACTGTACTGTATCTAGGTGAGATGATGATGGAGAGAACACTGTACTGTATCTAGGTGAGATGATGATGGAGAGAACACTGTACTGTATCTAGGTGAGATGATGATGGAGAGAACACTGTACTGTATCTAGGTGAGATGATGATGGAGAGAACACTGTACTGTATCTAGGTGAGATGATGATGGAGAGAACACTGTACTGTATCTAGGTGAGATGATGATGGAGAGAACACTGTACTGTATCTAGGTGAGATGATGATGGAGAGAACACTGTACTGTATCTAGGTGAGATGATGATGGAGAGAACACTGTACTGTATCTAGGTGAGATGATGATGGAGAGAACACTGTACTGTATCTAGGTGAGATGATGATGGAGAGAACACTGTACTGTATCTAGGTGAGATGATGATGGAGAGAACACTGTACTGTATCTAGGTGAGATGATGATGATGAGAGAACACTGTACTGTATCTAGGTGAGATGATGATGGAGAGAACACTGTACTGTATCTAGGTGAGATGATGATGGAGAGAACACTGTACTGTATCTAGGTGAGATGATGATGGAGAGAACACTGTACTGTATCTAGGTGAGATGATGATGGAGAGAACACTGTACTGTATCTAGGTGAGATGATGATGGAGAGAACACTGTACTGTATCTAGGTGAGATGATGATGGAGAGAACACTGTACTGTATCTAGGTGAGATGATGATGGAGAGAACACTGTACTGTATCTAGGTGAGATGATGATGGAGAGAACACTGTACTGTATCTAGGTGAGATGATGATGGAGAGAACACTGTACTGTATCTAGGTGAGATGATGATGGAGAGAACACTGTACTGTATCTAGGTGAGATGATGATGGAGAGAACACTGTACTGTATCTAGGTGAGATGATGATGGAGAGAACACTGTATCTAGGTGAGATGATGATGGAGAGAACACTGTACTGTATCTAGGTGAGATGATGATGGAGAGAACACTATACTGTATCTAGGTGAGATGATGATGGAGAGAACACTGTACTGTATCTAGGTGAGATGATGATGGAGAGAACACTGTACTGTATCTAGGTGAGATGATGATGGAGAGAACACTGTACTGTATCTAGGTGAGATGATGATGGAGAGAACACTGTACTGTATCTAGGTGAGATGATGATGGAGAGAACACTGTACTGTATCTAGAGTGAGATGATGATGGAGAGAACACTGTACTGTATCTAGGTGAGATGATGATGGAGAGAACACTGTACTGTATCTAGGTGAGATGATGATGGAGAGAACACTGTACTGTATCTAGGTGAGATGATGATGGAGAGAACACTGTACTGTATCTAGGTGAGATGATGATGGAGAGAACACTGTACTGTATCTAGGTGAGATGATGATGGAGAGAACACTGTACTGTATCTAGGTGAGATGATGATGGAGAGAACACTGTACTGTATCTAGGTGAGATGATGATGGAGAGAACACTGTACTGTATCTAGGTGAGATGATGATGGAGAGAACACTGTACTGTATCTAGGTGAGATGATGATGGAGAGAACACTGTATCTAGGTGAGATGATGATGGAGAGAACACTGTACTGTATCTAGGTGAGATGATGATGGAGAGAACACTGTACTGTATCTAGGTGAGATGATGATGGAGAGAACACTGTACTGTATCTAGGTGAGATGATGATGGAGAGAACACTGTACTGTATCTAGGTGAGATGATGATGGAGAGAACACTGTACTGTATCTAGGTGAGATGATGATGGAGAGAACACTGTACTGATCTAGATGATGATGGAGAAACACTGTACTGTATCTAGGTGAGATGATGATGGAGAGAACACTGTACTGTATCTAGGTGAGATGATGATGGAGAGAACACTGTACTGTATCTAGGTGAGATGATGATGGAGAGAACACTGTACTGTATCTAGGTGAGATGATGATGGAGAGAACACTGTACTGTATCTAGGTGAGATGATGATGGAGAGAACACTGTACTGTATCTAGGTGAGATGATGATGGAGAGAACACTGTACTGTATCTAGGTGAGATGATGATGGAGAGAACACTGTACTGTATCTAGGTGAGATGATGGAGAGAACACTGTACTGTATGAGATGATGATGGAGAGAACACTGTACTGTATCTAGGTGAGATGATGATGGAGAGAACACTGTACTGTATCTAGGTGAGATGATGATGGAGAGAACACTGTACTGTATCTAGGTGAGATGATGATGGAGAGAACACTGTACTGTATCTAGGTGAGATGATGATGGAGAGAACACTGTACTGTATCTAGGTGAGATGATGATGGAGAGAACACTATACTGTATCTAGGTGAGATGATGATGAGAGAACACTGTATCTAGGTGAGATGATGATGGAGAGAACACTGTACTGTATCTAGGTGAGATGATGATGGAGAGAACACTGTACTGTATCTAGGTGAGATTATGATGATGGAGAGAACACTGTACTGTATCTAGGTGAGATGATGATGGAGAGAACACTATACTGTATCGAGGTGAGATGATGATGGAGAGAACACTACTGTATCTAGGTGAGATGATGATGGAGAGAACACTGTACTGTATCTAGGTGAGATGATGATGGAGAACACTGTACTGTATCGAGGTGAGATGATGATGGAGAGAACACTACTGTATCTAGGTGAGATGATGATGGAGAGAACACTGTACTGTATCTAGGTGAGATCACTGTACTGTGAGATGATGATGGAGAGAACACTGTACTGTATCTAGGTGAGATGATGATGGAGAGAACACTATACTGTATCTAGGTGAGATGATGATGGAGAGAACACTGTACTGTATCTAGGTGAGATGATGATGAGAGAAACACTGTACTGTACTGTACTGTATCTAGGTGAGATGATGATGGAGAGAGACACTATACTGTATCTAGGTGAGATGATGATGGAGAGAACACTGTACTGTATCTAGGTGAGATGATGATGGAGAGAACACTGTACTGTATCTAGGTGAGATGATGATGGAGAGAACACTGTACTGTATCTAGGTGAGATGATGATGGAGAGAACACTGTACTGTATCTAGGTGAGATGATGATGGAGAGAACACTGTACTGTATCTAGGTGAGATGATGATGGAGATGATGATGATGATGAGAGAACACTGTACTGTATCTAGGTGAGATGATGATGGAGAGAACACTGTACTGTATCTAGGTGAGATGATGATGGAGAGAACACTGTACTGTATCTAGGTGAGATGATGATGGAGAGAACACTGTACTGTATCTAGGTGAGATGATGATGGAGAGAACACTGAGATGAACACTGTACTGTATCTAGGTGAGATGATGATGGAGAGAACACTGTACTGTATCTAGGTGAGATGATGATGGAGAGAACACTATACTGTATCTAGGTGAGATGATGATGGAGAGAACACTATACTGTATCTAGGTGAGATGATGATGGAGAGAACACTGTACTGTATCTAGGTGAGATGATGATGGAGAGAACACTGTACTGTATCTAGGTGAGATGATGATGGAGAGAACACTGTACTGTATCTAGGTGAGATGATGATGGAGAGAACACTGTACTGTATCTAGGTGAGATGATGATGGAGAGAACACTGTACTGTATCTAGGTGAGATGATGATGGAGAGAACACTGTACTGTATCTAGGTGAGATGATGATGGAGAGAACACTGTACTGTATCTAGGTGAGATGATGATGGAGAGAACACTACTGTATCTAGGTGAGATGATGATGGAGAGAACACTGTACTGTATCTAGGTGAGATGATGATGGGAGAGAACACTGTACTGTATCGAGGTGAGATGATGATGGAGAGAACACTGTACTGTATCTAGGTGAGATGATGATGGAGAGAACACTGTACTGTATCTAGGTGAGATGATGATGGAGAGAACACTGTACTGTATCTAGGTGAGATGATGATGGAGAGAACACTGTACTGTATCTAGGTGAGATGATGATGGAGAGAACACTGTACTGTATCTAGGTGAGATGATGATGGAGAGAACACTGTACTGTATCTAGGTGAGATGATGATGGAGAGAACACTGTACTGTATCTAGGTGAGATGATGATGGAGAGAACACTGTACTGTATCTAGGTGAGATGATGATGGAGAGAACACTGTACTGTATCTAGGTGAGATGATGATGGAGAGAACACTGTACTGTATCTAGGTGAGATGATGATGATGGAGAGAACACTGTACTGTATCTAGGTGAGATGATGATGGAGGAACACTGTACTGTATCTAGGTGAGATGATGATGGAGAGAACACTGTACTGTATCTAGGTGAGATGATGATGGAGAGAACACTGTACTGTATCTAGGTGAGATGATGGAGAGAACACTGTACTGTATCTAGGTGAGATGATGATGGAGAGAACACTGTACTGTATCTAGGTGAGATGATGATGGAGAGAACACTGTACTGTATCTAGGTGAGATGATGGAGAGAACACTGTACTGTATCTAGGTGAGATGATGATGGAGAGAACACTGTACTGTATCTAGGTGAGATGATGATGGAGAGAACACTGTACTGTATCTAGGTGAGATGATGATGGAGAGAACACTGTACTGTATCTAGGTGAGATGATGATGGAGAGAACACTGTACTGTATCTAGTATCTGGAGGAACACTGTATCTAGGTGAGATGATGATGGAGAGAACACTGTACTGTATCTAGGTGAGATGATGGATGGATCTAGAGATGACATGGAGAGAACACTACTGTATCTAGGTGAGATGATGATGGAGAGAACACTGTACTGTATCTAGGTGAGATGATGATGGAGAGAACACTGTACTGTATCTAGGTGAGATGATGATGGAGAGAACACTGTACTGTATCTAGGTGAGATGATGATGGAGAGAACACTGTACTGTATCTAGGTGAGATGATGATGGAGAGAACACTGTACTGTATCTAGGTGAGATGATGATGGAGAGAACACTGTACTGTATCTAGGTGAGATGATGATGGAGAGAACACTGTACTGTATCTAGGTGAGATGATGATGGAGAGAACACTGTACTGTATCTAGGTGAGATGATGATGAGATGTACTGATGGAGAGAACACTGTACTGTATCTAGGTGAGATGATGATGGAGAGAACACTGTACTGTATCTAGGTGAGATGATGATGGAGAGAACACTGTACTGTATCTAGGTGAGATGATGATGGAGAGAACACTGTACTGTATCTAGGTGAGATGATGATGGAGAGAACACTGTACTGTATCTAGGTGAGATGATGATGGAGAGAACACTATACTGTATCTAGGTGAGATGATGATGGAGAGAACACTGTACTGTATCTAGGTGAGATGATGATGGAGAGAACACTGTACTGTATCTAGGTGAGATGATGATGGAGAGAACACTGTACTGTATCTAGGTGAGATGATGATGGAGAGAACACTGTACTGTATCTAGGTGAGATGATGATGGAGAGAACACTGTACTGTATCTAGGTGAGATGATGATGGAGAGAACACTATACTGTATCTAGGTGAGATGATGATGGAGAGAACACTGTACTGTATCTAGGTGAGATGATGATGGAGAGAACACTGTACTGTATCTAGGTGAGATGATGATGGAGAGAACACTATATTGTATCTAGGTGAGATGATGATGGAGAGAACACTATACTGTATCTAGGTGAGATGATGATGGAGAGAACACTATACTGTATCTAGGTGAGATGATGATGGAGAGAACACTGTACTGTATCTAGGTGAGATGATGGAGAGAACACTGTACTGTATCTAGGTGAGATGATGATGGAGAGAACACTATATTGTATCTAGGTGAGATGATGATGGAGAGAACACTATACTGTATCGAGGTGAGATGATGATGATGATGGTGAGATGATGAGAGAAACACTGTACTGTATCTAGGTGAGATGATGATGGAGAGAACACTGTACTGTATCTAGGTGAGATGATGATGGAGAGAACACTATACTGTATCTAGGTGAGATGATGATGGAGAGAACACTATACTGTATCTAGGTGAGATGATGATGGAGAGAACACTGTACTGTATCTAGGTGAGATGATGATGGAGAGAACACTGTACTGTATCTAGGTGAGATGATGATGGAGAGAACACTGTACTGTATCTAGGTGAGATGATGATGGAGAGAACACTGTACTGTATCTAGGTGAGATGATGATGGAGAGAACACTGTACTGTATCTAGGTGAGATGATGATGGAGAGAACACTGTACTGTATCTAGGTGAGATGATGGGAGAGAACACTGTACTGTATCTAGGTGAGATGATGATGGAGAGAACACTGTACTGTATCTAGGTGAGATGATGATGGAGAGAACACTGTACTGTATCTAGGTGAGATGATGATGGAGAGAACACTGTACTGTATCTAGGTGAGATGATGATGGAGAGAACACTGTACTGTATCTAGGTGAGATGATGATGGAGAGAACACTGTACTGTATCTAGGTGAGATGATGATGGAGAGAACACTGTACTGTATCTAGGTGAGATGATGATGGAGAGAACACTGTACTGTATCTAGGTGAGATGATGATGGAGAGAACACTGTACTGTATCTAGGTGAGATGATGATGGAGAGAACACTACTGTATCTAGGTGAGATGATGATGGAGGAACACTATACTGTATCTAGGTGAGATGATGATGGAGAGAACACTGTACTGTATCTAGGTGAGATGATGATGGAGGAACACTGTACTGTATCTAGGTGAGATGATGATGGAGAGAACACTGTACTGTATCTAGGTGAGATGATGATGGAGAGAACACTACTGTATCTAGGTGAGATGATGATGGAGAGAACACTATACTGTATCTAGGTGAGATGATGATGGAGAGAACACTACTGTATCTAGGTGAGATGATGATGGAGAGAACACTGTACTGTATCTAGGTGAGATGATGATGGAGAGAACACTGTACTGTATCTAGGTGAGATGATGATGGAGAGAACACTGTACTGTATCTAGGTGAGATGATGATGGAGAGAACACTGTACTGTATCTAGGTGAGATGATGATGGAGAGAACACTGTACTGTATCTAGGTGAGATGATGATGGAGAGAACACTGTACTGTATCTAGGTGAGATGATGATGGAGAGAACACTGTACTGTATCTAGGTGAGATGATGATGGAGAGAACACTATACTGTATCTAGGTGAGATGATGATGGAGAGAACACTGTACTGTATCTAGGTGAGATGATGATGGAGAGAACACTGTACTGTATCTAGGTGAGATGATGATGGAGAGAACACTGTACTGTATCTAGGTGAGATGATGATGGAGAGAACACTGTACTGTATCTAGGTGAGATGATGATGGAGAGATGAACACTGTACTGTATCTAGGTGAGATGATGATGGAGAGAACACTATACTGTATCTAGGTGAGATGATGATGGAGAGAACACTGTATCTAGGTGAGATGATGATGGAGAGAACACTGTACTGTATCTAGGTGAGATGATGATGGAGAGAACACTGTACTGTATCTAGGTGAGATGATGATGGAGAGAACACTGTACTGTATCTAGGTGATCACTAGTATCTAGGTGAGATGATGATGGAGAGAACACTATACTGTATCTAGGTGAGATGATGATGGAGAGAACACTGTACTGTATCTAGGTGAGATGATGAGGAGAGAACACTGTACTGTATCTAGGTGAGATGATGATGGAGAGAACACTATACTGTATCTAGGTGAGATGATGATGGAGAGAACACTATACTGTATCTAGGTGAGATGATGATGATGGAGAGAACACTGTACTGTATCTAGGTGAGATGATGATGGAGAGAACACTGTACTGTATCTAGGTGAGATGATGATGGAGAGAACACTGTACTGTATCTAGGTGAGATGATGATGGAGAGAACACTATACTGTATCTAGGTGAGATGATGATGGAGAGAACACTATACTGTATCTAGGTGAGATGATGATGGAGAGAACACTACTGTATCTAGGTGAGATGATGATGGAGAGAACACTGTACTGTATCTAGGTGAGATGATGATGGAGAGAACACTGTACTGTATCGAGGTGAGATGATGATGGAGAGAACACTACTGTATCTAGGTGAGATGATGATGGAGAGAACACTGTACTGTATCTAGGTGAGATGATGATGGAGAGAACACTGTACTGTATCTAGGTGAGATGATGGAGAGAACACTGTACTGTATCTAGGTGAGATGATGATGGAGAGAACACTGTACTGTATCTAGGTGAGATGATGGAGAGAACACTATACTGTATCTAGGTGAGATGATGATGGAGAGAACACTGTACTATATCTAGGTGAGATGATGATGGAGAGAACACTGTACTGTATCTAGGTGAGATGATGATGGAGAGAACACTATACTGTATCTAGGTGAGATGATGATGGAGAGAACACTGTACTGTATCTAGGTGAGATGATGATGGAGAGAACACTGTACTGTATCTAGGTGAGATGATGATGGAGAGAACACTGTACTGTATCTAGGTGAGATGATGATGGAGAGAACACTGTACTGTATCTAGGTGAGATGATGATGGAGAGAACACTATACTGTATCTAGGTGAGATGATGATGGAGAGAACACTATACTGTATCTAGGTGAGATGATGATGGAGAGAACACTGTACTGTATCTAGGTGAGATGATGATGGAGAGAACACTGTACTGTATCTAGGTGAGATGATGATGGAGAGAACACTGTACTGTATCTAGGTGAGATGATGATGGAGAGAACACTATACTGTATCTAGGTGAGATGATGATGGAGAGAACACTATACTGTATCTAGGTGAGATGATGATGGAGAGAACACTGTACTGTATCTAGGTGAGATGATGATGGAGAGAACACTGTACTGTATCTAGGTGAGATGATGATGGAGAGAACACTGTACTGTATCTAGGTGAGATGATGATGTATCTAGGAGATGAACACTGTACTGTATCTAGGTGAGATGATGATGATGATCTAGATGATGATGGAGAGAACACTGTACTGTATCTAGGTGAGATGATGATGGAGAGAACACTGTACTGTATCTAGGTGAGATGATGATGGAGAGAACACTGTACTGTATCTAGGTGAGATGATGATGGAGAGAACACTGTACTGTATCTAGGTGAGATGATGATGGAGAGAACACTGTACTGTATCTAGGTGAGATGATGATGGAGAGAACACTGTACTGTATCTAGGTGAGATGATGATGGAGAGAACACTGTACTGTATCTAGGTGAGATGATGATGGAGAGAACACTGTACTGTATCTAGGTGAGATGATGATGGAGAGAACACTGTACTGTATCTAGGTGAGATGATGATGGAGAGAACACTGTACTGTATCTAGGTGAGATGATGATGGAGAGAACACTGTACTGTATCTAGGTGAGATGATGATGGAGAGAACACTATACTGTATCTAGGTGAGATGATGATGGAGAGAACACTATACTGTATCTAGGTGAGATGATGATGGAGAGAACACTGTACTGTATCTAGGTGAGATGATGATGGAGAGAACACTGTACTGTATCTAGGTGAGATGATGATGGAGAGAACACTGTACTGTATCTAGGTGAGATGATGATGGAGAGAACACTGTATCTAGGTGAGATGATGATGGAGAGAACACTACTGTATCTAGGTGAGATGATGATGGAGAGAACACTGTACTGTATCTAGGTGAGATGATGATGGAAGAACACTGTACTGTATCTAGGTGAGATGATGATGGAGAGAACACTGTACTGTATCTAGGTGAGATGATGATGGAGAGAACACTGTACTGTATCTAGGTGAGATGATGATGGAGAGAACACTGTACTGATCTAGGAGATGATGAAGAGAACACTATACTGTATCTAGGTGAGATGATGATGGAGAGAACACTGTACTGTATCTAGGTGAGATGATGATGGAGAGAACACTGTACTGTATCTAGGTGAGATGATGATGGAGAGAACACTGTACTGTATCTAGGTGAGATGATGATGGAGAGAACACTGTACTGTATCTAGGTGAGATGATGATGGAGAGAACACTATACTGTATCTAGGTGAGATGATGATGGAGAGAACACTATACTGTATCTAGGTGAGATGATGATGGAGAGAACACTGTACTGTATCTAGGTGAGATGATGATGGAGAGAACACTATACTGTATCTAGGTGAGATGATGATGGAGAGAACACTATACTGTATCTAGGTGAGATGATGATGGAGAGAACACTGTACTGTATCTAGGTGAGATGATGATGGAGAGAACACTGTACTGTATCTAGGTGAGATGATGATGGAGAGAACACTATACTGTATCTAGGTGAGATGATGATGGAGAGAACACTATACTGTATCTAGGTGAGATGATGATGGAGAGAACACTGTACTGTATCTAGGTGAGATGATGATGGAGAGAACACTGTACTGTATCTAGGTGAGATGATGATGGAGAGAACACTGTACTGTATCTAGGTGAGATGATGATGGAGAGAACACTGTACTGTATCTAGGTGAGATGATGATGGAGAGAACACTGTACTGTATCTAGGTGAGATGATGATGGAGAGAACACTATACTGTATCTAGGTGAGATGATGATGGAGAGAACACTGTACTGTATCTAGGTGAGATGATGATGGAGAGAACACTGTACTGTATCTAGGTGAGATGATGATGGAGAGAACACTGTACTGTATCTAGGTGAGATGATGATGGAGAGAACACTATACTGTATCTAGGTGAGATGATGATGGAGAGAACACTATACTGTATCTAGGTGAGATGATGATGGAGAGAACACTGTACTGTATCTAGGTGAGATGATGATGGAGAGAACACTGTACTGTATCTAGGTGAGATGATGATGAGAGAAACACTGTACTGTATCTAGGTGAGATGATGATGGAGAGAACACTGTACTGTATCTAGGTGAGATGATGATGGAGAGAACACTGTACTGTATCTAGGTGAGATGATGATGGAGAGAACACTGTACTGTATCTAGGATGATGATGAGAGAACACTGTACTGTATGATGGATGGAGAAACACTGTACTGTATCTAGGTGAGATGATGATGGAGAGAACACTGTACTGTATCTAGGTGAGATGATGATGGAGAGAACACTGTACTGTATCTAGGTGAGATGATGATGAGAGAACACTGTACTGTATCTGAGATGGAGAGAACACTGAGATCTAGATGATGATGATGAGAGAACACTGTACTGTATCTAGGTGAGATGATGATGGAGAGAACACTGTACTGTATCTAGGTGAGATGATGATGGAGAGAACACTGTACTGTATCTAGGTGAGATGATGATGGAGAGAACACTGTACTGTATCTAGGTGAGATGATGATGGAGAGAACACTGTACTGTATCTAGGTGAGATGATGATGGAGAGAACACTGTACTGTATCTAGGTGAGATGATGATGGAGAGAACACTGTACTGTATCTAGGTGAGATGATGATGGAGAGAACACTATACTGTATCTAGGTGAGATGATGATGGAGAGAACACTGTACTGTATCTAGGTGAGATGATGATGATGATCTAGGTGAGATGATGATGGAGAGAACACTGTACTGTATCTAGGTGAGATGATGATGGAGAGAACACTGTACTGTATCTAGGTGAGATGATGATGGAGAGAACACTATACTGTATCTAGGTGAGATGATGATGGAGAGAACACTAACACACTATACTGTATCTAGGTGAGATGATGATGGAGAGAACACTGTACTGTATCTAGGTGAGATGATGATGGAGAGAACACTGTACTGTATCTAGGTGAGATGATGATGGAGAGAACACTGTACTGTATCTAGGTGAGATGATGATGGAGAGAACACTGTACTGTATCTAGGTGAGATGATGAGAGAACACTGGTATCTAGGTGAGATGATGATGGAGAGAACACTGTACTGTATCTAGGTGAGATGATGATGGAGAGAACACTGTACTGTATCTAGGTGAGATGATGATGGAGAGAACACTGTACTGTATCTAGGTGAGATGATGATGGAGAGAACACTGTACTGTATCTAGGTGAGATGATGATGGAGAGAACACTGTACTGTATCTAGGTGAGATGATGATGGAGAGAACACTGTACTGTATCTAGGTGAGATGATGATGGAGAGAACACTGTACTGTATCTGAGGTGAGATGATGATGGAGAGAACACTGTACTGTATCTAGGTGAGATGATGATGGAGAGAACACTGTACTGTATCTAGGTGATCACTGTACTGTATCTAGAGATGATGATGGAGAGAACACTGTACTGTATCTAGGTGAGATGATGATGGAGAGAACACTGTACTGTATCTAGGTGAGATGATGATGGAGAGAACACTATACTGTATCTAGGTGAGATGATGATGGAGATGATGAGAGACACTGTACTGTATCTAGGTGAGATGATGATGGAGAGAACACTATACTGTATCTAGGTGAGATGATGATGGAGAGAACACTGTACTGTATCTAGGTGAGATGATGATGGAGAGAACACTATACTGTATCTAGATGATGGAGAGAACACTGTACTGTATCTAGGTGAGATGATGATGGAGAGAACACTGTACTGTATCTAGGTGAGATGATGATGAGAGAACACTATACTGTATCTAGGTGAGATGATGATGGAGAGAACACTGTACTGTATCTAGGTGAGATGATGATGGAGAGAACACTATACTGTATCTAGGTGAGATGATGATGGAGATGATGATGGACACTGTACTGTATCTAGAGATGATGATGGAGAGAACACTGTACTGTATCTAGGTGAGATGATGATGGAGAGAACACTATACTGTATCTAGGTGAGATGATGATGGAGAGAACACTATACTGTATCTAGGTGAGATGATGATGGAGAGAACACTGTACTGTATCTAGGTGAGATGATGATGGAGAGAACACTGTACTGTATCTAGGTGAGATGATGATGGAGAGAACACTATACTGTATCTAGGTGAGATGATGATGGAGAGAACACTATACTGTATCTAGGTGAGATGATGATGATGTATCTAGAGATGAACACTGTACTGTATCTAGGTGAGATGATGATGGAGAGAACACTGTACTGTATCTAGGTGAGATGATGATGGAGAGAACACTGTACTGTATCTAGGTGAGATGATGATGGAGAGAACACTATACTGTATCTAGGTGAGATGATGATGGAGAGAACACTGTACTGTATCTAGGTGAGATGATGATGGAGAGAACACTGTACTGTATCTAGGTGAGATGATGATGGAGAGAACACTGTACTGTATCTAGGTGAGATGATGATGGAGAGAACACTGTACTGTATCTAGGTGAGATGATGATGGAGAGAACACTGTACTGTATCTAGGTGAGATGATGATGATGGAGAGAACACTGTACTGTATCTAGGTGAGATGATGATGGAGAGAACACTGTACTGTATCTAGGTGAGATGATGATGGAGAGAACACTGTACTGTATCTAGGTGAGATGATGATGGAGAGAACACTGTACTGTATCTAGGTGAGATGATGATGGAGAGAACACTGTACTGTATCTAGGTGAGATGATGATGGAGAGAACACTGTACTGTATCTAGGTGAGATGATGATGGAGAGAACACTGTACTGTATCTAGGTGAGATGATGATGGAGAGAACACTGTACTGTATCTAGGTGAGATGATGATGGAGAGAACACTGTACTGTATCTAGGTGAGATGATGATGGAGAGAACACTGTACTGTATCTAGGTGAGATGATGGAGAGAACACTGTACTGTATCTAGGTGAGATGATGATGGAGAGAACACTGTACTGTATCTAGGTGAGATGATGATGGAGAGAACACTGTACTGTATCTAGGTGAGATGATGATGGAGAGAACACTGTACTGTATCTAGGTGAGATGATGAGATGATGAGATGGAGAGAAACACTGTACTGTATCTAGGTGAGATGATG
>NW_026277997.1:0-83946 GCF_023373465.1 Oncorhynchus keta | reverse complement strand
GAGAGAGGGAGGCTACAGAGAGCACTTAGTCTCCCCCGCTCCAGAGTGCATGCCAGAGGTTTATAAATTGCTCTTATAAAAACCGACCTGTGTTCGTTAGGGTCGGCGTGCCGGGATTCCAGCAGGGGCCGTTTAAAAAGAGGGTGAATGGGTTCAACCATGTTCTCACAGTAAGAAGAAACCCTTTCTACCTCATTTAGCATCAGTGTTAAATGAAACCACTCACTGTAGGTCAATAACATTGGCAGCCTCAGAACAACATCGGGCCAGATTCTGACTAGCCATCCATCATCGGCAGTGACCTCCTAAGACCCCGAGACTCAGGACCTGACCATTCACCTAGACTCTGTTACCCCAGATGACCCCTAACAACCACCTGACCATTCACCTAGACTCTGTTACCCCAGATGACCCCTAACAACCACCTGACCATTCACCTAGACTCTGTTACCCCAGATGACCACTAACAACCACCTGACCATTCACCTAGACTCTGTTACCCCAGATGACCCCTAACAACCACCTAGACTCTGTTACCCCAGATGACCACGAACAACCACCTAGACTCTGTTACCCCAGATGACCACTAACAACCACCTAGACTCTGTTACCCCAGATGACCCCTAACAACCACCTAGACTCTGTTACCCCAGATGACCACTAACAACCACCTGACCATTCACCTAGACTCTGTTACCCCAGATGACCCCTAACAACCACCTAGACTCTGTTACCCCAGATGACCACTAACAACCACCTAGACTCTGTTACCCCCAGATGACCACTAACAACCACCTGACCATTCACACTACTAGACTCTGTTACCCCAGATGACCACTAACAACCACCTGACCATTCACATAGACTCTGTTACCCCAGATGACCACTAACAACCATCTAGACTCTGTTACCCCAGATGACCCCTAACAACCATCTAGACTCTGTTACCCCAGATGACCACGAACAACCATCTAGACTCTGTTACCCCAGATGACCACTAACAACCAGAGGTGTGTTTTCTCTGATTAATCAGGAATCTCTGCCTCTCAGACCTCAGAAAAGTGAGCAGCGATATTTCTAACATCTCTGTCTTATCAGAGATGTTTGACAGGTCATGTTCTCCATTGTGTCAGTGACGTCCCTGAGAAAAAAACAACTTCTTGGGGAAGCTGCTAACTGGCGTCCCATATGAGCCCTGGTCAGAAGTAATGCAGATGACTGTATAGGGTGCAATTTGGGACACTCTCTGGTCCAGTCTCTGCCTGGACTTGTATCCATGTTGTTAGATAGGTACTGGACCAGACCAGAGCAAACGATGCCAGAAACACTGTTTTTAGTATCTCAGGTCTAAGCAGATTTACAGTGTTATCAATGAATCAGAACCTTTGTTTAATATCTCAGGTCTAATCAGCAGTTAGTGTTGGTCTCAGCCCAGATCCTTCAACATCCATTAGGCATGTTCCTAGACCCTTGTTCCTACCTCTCTACTAGATACATCAGCATGTTTCCCTAGACCCATACAGTTTCCTACATACTAGATGCATCAGAGATGTTCCCTAGACCCTTGCTCCCTACCTCTCTACTAGATACATCAGAATGTTCCTAGACCCTTGTTCCCTACCTCTACTAGATACATCAGCATGTTCCCTAGACCCTTATCCCTACCTCTCTACTAGATACATCAGAATGTTTCCCTAGACCCTTGCTCCCTACCTCTCTACTAGCTACATCAGAATGTTCCCTAGACCCTTGCTCCCTACCTCTCTACTAGATACATCAGAATGTTCCCTAGACCCTTGCTCCCTACCTCTCTACTAGCTACATCAGAATGTTCCCTAGACCCTTGTTCCCTACCTCTCTACTAGATACATCAGAATGTTCCCTAGACCCTTGTTCCCTACCTCTCTACTAGATACATCAGTGTTCCTAGACCCTTGTTCCTACCTCTCTACTGGATACATCAGAATGTTCCCTAGACCCTTGTTCCCTACCTCTACTAGATACATCAGAATGTTCCCTAGACCCTTGTTCCCTACCTCTCTACTAGATACATCAGAATGTTCCCTAGACCCTTGCTCCCTACCTCTCTCTACTAGATACATCATCAGAATGTTCCCTAGACCCTTGTTCCCTACCTCTCTACTAGATACATCAGAATGTTCCCTAGACCCTTGCTCCTACCTCTCTACTAGATACATCAGAATGTTCCCTAGACCCTTGCTCCCTACCTCTCTACTAGATACATCAGAATGTTCCCCTAGACCCTTGCTCCCTACCTCTCTACTAGATACATCAGAATGTTCCCTAGACCCTTGCTCCCTACCTCTCTACTAGATACATCAGAATGTTCCTAGACCCTTGTTCCCTACCTCTCTACTAGATACATCAGAATGTTCCCTAGACCCTTGCTTCCCTACCTCTCTACTAGATACATCAGAATGTTCCCTAGACCCTTGCTCCCTACCTCTCTACTAGATACATCAGAATGTTCCCTAGACCCTTGTTCCCTACCTCTACTAGATACATCAGAATGTTCCCTAGACCCTTGCTCCCTACCTCTCTACTAGATACATCAGAATGTTCCCTAGACCCTTGCTCCCTACCTCTCTACTAGATACATCAGAATGTTCCCTAGACCCTGCTCCCTACCTCTCTACTAGATACATCAGAATGTTCCTAGACCCTTGCTCCCTACCTCTCTACTAGATACATCAGAATGTTCCCTAGACCCTTGCTCCCTACCTCTCTACTAGCTACATCAGAATGTTCCCTAGACCCTTGCACCCTACCTCTCTACTAGATACATCAGAATGTTCCCTAGACCCTTGCTCCCTACCTCTCTACTAGATACATCAGAATGTTCCCTAGACCCTTGCACCCTACCTCTCTACTAGCTACATCAGAATGTTCCCTAGACCCTTGCACCCTACCTCTCTACTAGATACATCAGAATGTTCCCTAGACCCTTGCTCCCTACCTCTACTAGATACATCAGAATGTTCCTAGACCCTTGTTCCCTACCTCTCTACTAGATACATCAGAATGTTCCCTAGACCCTTGCTCCCTACCTCTCTACTAGATACATCAGAATGTTCCCTAGACCCTTGCTCCCTACCTCTACTAGATACATCAGAATGTTCCTAGACCCTTGTTCCCTACCTCTCTACTAGATACATCAGAATGTTCCCTAGACCCTTGTTCCCTACCTCTCTACTAGATACATCAGAATGTTCCCTAGACCCTTGCTCCCTACCTCTCTACTAGATACATCAGAATGTTCCTAGACCCTTGTTCCCTACCTCTCTACTAGATACATCAGAATGTTCCCTAGACCCTTGCTCCCTACCTCTCTACTAGATACATCAGAATGTTCCCTAGACCCTTGTTCCCTACCTCTCTACTAGATACATCAGAATGTTCCCTAGACCCTTGTTCCCTACCTCTCTACTAGATACATCAGAATGTTCCCTAGACCCTGTTCCCTACCTCTCTACTAGCTACATCAGAATGTTCCCTAGACCCTTGCTCCTACCTCTCTACTAGATACATCAGAATGTTCCCTAGACCCTTGCTCCTACCTCTCTACTAGCTACATCAGAATGTTCCCTAGACCCTTGCTCCCTACCTCTCTACTAGATACATCAGAATGTTCCCTAGACCCTTGCCCTACCTCTCTACTAGATACATCAGAATGTTCCCTAGACCCTTGCTCCCTACCTCTACTAGATACATCAGAATGTTCCCTAGACCCTTGTTCCCTACCTCTCTACTAGATACATCAGAATGTTCCCTAGACCCTTGTTCCCTACCTCTCTACTAGATACATCAGAATGTTCCCTAGACCCTTGTTCCCTACCTCTCTACTAGATACATCAGAATGTTCCCTAGACCCTTGCTCCCTACCTCTCTACTAGATACATCAGAATGTTCCCTAGACCCTTGCTCCCTACCTCTCTACTAGATACATCAGAATGTTCCCTAGACCCTTGCTCCCTACCTCTCTACTAGATACATCAGAATGTTCCCTAGACCCTTGTTCCCTACCTCTCTACTAGATACATCAGAATGTTCCCTAGACCCTTGTTCCCTACCTCTACTAGATACATCAGAATGTTCCCTAGACCCTTGTTCCCTACCTCTCTACTAGATACATCAGAATGTTCCCTAGACCCTTGTTCCCTACCTCTCTACTAGATACATCAGAATGTTCCCTAGACCCTTGCTCCCTACCTCTCTACTAGCTACATCAGTCTAAGGCTGGGATTCAGTTTGGACAACGCTACCTCTCTACTAGATACATCAGAATGTTCCCTAGACCCTTGTTCCCTACCTCTCTACTAGATACATCAGAATGTTCCCTAGACCCTTGCTCCCTACCTCTCTACTAGATACATCAGAATGTTCCCTAGACCCTTGTTCCCTACCTCTCTACTAGCTACATCAGAATGTTCCCTAGACCCTTGCTCCCTACCTCTCTACTAGATACATCAGAATGTTCCCTAGACCCTTGCTCCCTACCTCTCTACTAGCTACATCAGAATGTTCTGGATTCAGTTTGGACAACACTACCTCTCTACTAGATACATCAGAATGTTCCCTAGACCCTTGCTCCCTACCTCTCTACTAGATACATCAGAATGTTCCCTAGACCCTTGCTCCCTACCTCTCTACTAGATACATCAGAATGTTCCCTAGACCCTTGTTCCTACCTCTCTACTAGATACATCAGAATGTTCCCTAGACCCTTGCTCCTACCTCTCTACTAGATACATCAGAATGTTCCCTAGACCCTTGCTCCCTACCTCTACTAGATACATCAGAATGTTCCCTAGACCCTTGCTCCCTACCTCTCTACTAGATACATCAGAATGTTCCCTAGACCCTTGCTCCCTACCTCTCTACTAGATACATCAGAATGTTCCCTAGACCCTTGCTCCCTACCTCTCTACTAGATACATCAGAATGTTCCCTAGACCCTTGCTCCCTACCTCTCTACTAGATACATCAGAATGTTCCCTAGACCCTTGCTCCCTACCTCTCTACTAGATACATCAGAATGTTCCCTAGACCCTTGCTCCCTACCTCTCTACTAGCTACATCAGAATGTTCCCTGACCCTTGTTCCCTACCTCTCTACTAGATACATCAGAATGTTCCCTAGACCCTTGTTCCCTACCTCTACTAGATACATCAGAATGTTCCCTAGACCCTTGCTCCCTACCTCTCTACTAGATACATCAGAATGTTCCCTAGACCCTTGCTCCCTACCTCTCTACTAGATACATCAGAATGTTCCCTAGACCCTTGCTCCCTACCTCTCTACTAGCTACATCAGAATGTTCCCTAGACCCTTGCTCCCTACCTCTCTACTAGATACATCAGAATGTTCCCTAGACCCTTGCTCCCTACCTCTCTACTAGCTACATCAGAATGTTCCCTAGACCCTTGCTCCCTACCTCTCTACTAGCTACATCAGAATGTTCCTAGACCCTTGTTCCCTACCTCTCTACTAGATACATCAGAATGTTCCCTAGACCCTTGTTCCCTACCTCTCTACTAGATACATCAGAATGTTCCTAGACCCTTGCTCCCTACCTCTCTACTAGATACATCAGAATGTTCCCTAGACCCTTGCTCCCTACCTCTCTACTAGATACATCAGAATGTTCCTAGACCCTTGCTCCCTACCTCTCTACTAGATACATCAGAATGTTCCCTAGACCCTTGTTCCCTACCTCTCTACTAGATACATCAGAATGTTCCCTAGACCCTTGCTCCCTACCTCTCTACTAGATACATCAGAATGTTCCCTAGACCCTTGCTCCCTACCTCTCTACTAGATACATCAGAATGTTCCCTAGACCCTTGTTCCCTACCTCTCTACTAGATACATCAGAATGTTCCCTAGACCCTTGCTCCCTACCTCTCTACTAGATACATCAGAATGTTCCCTAGACCCTTGCTCCCTACCTCTCTACTAGATACATCAGAATGTTCCCTAGACCCTTGCTCCCTACCTCTCTACTAGATACATCAGAATGTTCCCTAGACCCTTGTTCCCTACCTCTCTACTAGATACATCAGAATGTTCCCTAGACCCTTGCTCCCTACCTCTCTACTAGATACATCAGAATGTTCCCTAGACCCTTGCTCCCTACCTCTCTACTAGATACATCAGAATGTTCCCTAGACCCTTGCTCCCTACCTCTCTACTAGATACATCAGAATGTTCCCTAGACCCTTGCTCCCTACCTCTCTACTAGATACATCAGAATGTTCCCTAGACCCTTGTTCCCTACCTCTCTACTAGATACATCAGCATGTTCCCTAGACCCTTGCTCCCTACCTCTCTACTAGATACATCAGAATGTTCCCTAGACCCTTGCTCCCTACCTCTCTACTAGATACATCAGAATGTTCCCTAGACCCTTGCTCCCTACCTCTCTACTAGATACATCAGAATGTTCCCTAGACCCTTGGAACCCTACCTCTCTACTAGATACATCAGAATGTTCCCTAGACCCTTGTTCCCTACCTCTCTACTAGATACATCAGAATGTTCCCTAGACCAGTTGCTCCCTACCTCTCTACTAGATACATCAGAATGTTCCCTAGACCCTTGTTCCCTACCTCTCTACTAGATACATCAGAATGTTCCCTAGACCCTTGCTCCCTACCTCTCTACTAGCTACATCAGTCTAAGGCTGGGATTCAGTTTGGACAACGCTACCTCTCTACTAGATACATCAGAATGTTCCCTAGACCCTTGCTCCCTACCTCTCTACTAGCTACATCAGAATGTTCCCTAGACCCTTGCTCCCTACCTCTGTACTAGATACATCAGAATGTTCCCTAGACCCTTGCTCCCTACCTCTCTACTAGATACATCAGAATGTTCCCTAGACCCTTGCTCCCTACCTCTCTACTAGCTACATCAGTCTAAGGCTGGGATTCAGTTTGGACAACGGTACCTTTACATGTCATTTCCTGATTGAGTCAACTAATGCAGTGTTTACCATAATTGTGGTCTCCGCTAATTTAAACATTTTTTAAAACATTTTTTTTTTTACCTTTATTTAACTAGGCAAGTCAGTTAAGAACAAATTCTTATTTTCAATGACGGCCTAGGAACAGTGACTTTAAAACGCTGTGCATTGTGAACAAGGCGTGATCGGATTGAATCGCGGCCTTGACTCCGTTAGAGCAATCAAATCAAATGTATGTATAAAGCCCTTCTGACATCAGCTGATGTCACAATGTGCTGTACAGAAACCCAGCCTAAACCCCCAAACAGTGTAGAAGCGTGGTGGCTAGGAAAACTCCCTAGAGAAAGGCCCTAGTTCCAACCTTCTTTCCTTCCTTCTTTCCTTCCTTCCTCATCTGTCTCTGGACTGATTAGCTGACAGCTGCACATAACTCGATGTACAGGTCTTAAAGCAAAGTAATAAGCTTTGGACAAGTAAGTGTGAGTCAGCTTAATGTACACAGCCTGGACGCGACGCTAGTCTATTACAGAGCCTTATCCCCAATCTGCCTCCTTAACCTAATGTGATTAGCATGAGGTTGTAAGTAACAAGAACATTTCCCAGGACATAGACATATCTGATATTGGCAGAAAGCTTAAATTCTTGTTAATCTAACTGCACTGTCAATTTACAGTAGCGAATACAGTGAAATAATACCATGCTATTGTTTGAGGAGATTGCACAGTTATGTACTTAAAAATGTATTAATAAACCAAATTAGACACATTTGGCAAGACTTGATACAACCTTTTGCACAGAAATGCAATGCTTCATTGAATCAGTCTAAAACGTTGCGCGTACACTGCTGCCATCTGGTGGCCAAAATCTAAATTGCGCCTAAACTGGAATAATACATTGTGGCCTTTCTCTTGCATTACAAAGATGGTAAAAAAAAATAGCCATGTTTTATCTTTGTATCTTTTCCCAGATCTAATGTGTTATATTCTCCTACATTCATTCTACATTTCCACAAACTTCAAAGTGTTTCCTTTCAAATGGTATCAATAATATGCATATCCTTGCTTCAGGTCCTGAGCTACAGGCAGTTAGATTTGGGTACTGAGATACAGGCAGTTAGATTTGGGTACTGAGCTACAGGCAGTTAGATTTGGGTACTGAGCTACAGGCAGTTAGATTTGGGTACTGAGCTACAGGCAGTTAGATTTGGGTACTGAGCTACAGGCAGTTAGATTTGGGTACTGAGCTACAGGCAGTTAGATTTGGGTACTGAGCTACAGGCAGTTAGATTTGGGTACTGAGCTACAGGCAGTTAGATTTGGGTACTGAGCTACAGGCAGTTAGATTTGGGTACTGAGCTACAGGCAGTTAGATTTGGGTACTGAGCTACAGGCAGTTAGATTTGGGTACTGAGCTACAGGCAGTTAGATTTGGGTACTGAGCTACAGGCAGTTAGATTTGGGTACTGAGCTACAGGCAGTTAGATTTAGGTACTGAGCTACAGGCAGTTAGATTTGGGTACTGAGCTACAGGCAGTTAGATTTGGGTACTGAGCTACAGGCAGTTAGATTTGGGTATGTCATTTTAGGAGAACATTTTTTTTTTTAAAGGGTCCAATCCTTAAGAGGTTGTTAATGTTCAGTGCCAAGCATAGAGACACTGGGTCCCATAGTTCTTAGTCTTTTAGTATGAGTGGACTTGGTGCAGGTCCATAGTGGTTACATACAATGATGAAAATAACTAAATAGTCATTATTCAGAATAACAAAACGTCCCACTCTCAAGGGAAATATGTTTATTTAATTAGTATAATCTGATAAAGGACAATTCTATTACAGGATGTAATTGTAAAATGTGAATGTTTATCATTAAATCCTTTCTTTTCTTGAACATCTCTTTTCCACTTGACGAAGTCAGGCAGAAGAATACGCCTTTCATAAAAATGTTTCCAACAGGTCAAAGTTATTCCCGGGTTTTTCGTCTGTTTACTGCACTAACATTCCAAACCAAAACCATGTGTGGTTCATTATTGTGATCCCTGGTCAGAGAACCTCACTGGCCCTTTAAATAACCTACTGCACCGTACTCAAATCAACAACTACCTTGTGACAACTTCAACCCAGTGTATACTATATGTCTGTGTCTGGAATGGCAGATATTCTCTATAGTAAACTACGTTTGAAGGTGCATAGGGAATAGGGTGCGATTTTGGGACGTTTAGGTTCCTGGTCAAAGTAGCACACTAGGGAATAGGGTGCGATCTGGGACGTTAAAGTTCCTGGTCAAAAATAGAACACTAGGGAAAAGGGTGTGATTTAGGACATGAAGGGCCTGGTCAAAAGTAGAACACTAGGGAATAGGGTGCGATTTTGGGACGTTTAGGTTCCTGGTCAAAGTAGCACACTAGGGAATAGGGTGCGATCTGGGACATGAAGGCCCTGGTCAAAAATAGCACACTAGGGAATAGGGTGCGATCTGGGACATGAAGGCCCTGGTCAAAAATAGCACACTAGGGAATAGGGTGCGATCTGGGACATGAAGGCCCTGGTCAAAAATAGCACACTAGGGAATAGGGTGCGATCTGGGACATGAAGGCCCTGGTCAAAAATAGCACACTAAGAAATAGGGTGCGATCTGGGACATGAAGGCCCTGGTCAAAAATAGCACACTAGGGAATAGGGTGCGATCTGGGACATGAAGGCCCTGGTCAAAAATAGCACACTAAGAAATAGGGTGCGATCTGGGACATGAAGGCCCTGGTCAAAAATAGCACACTAAGAAATAGGGTGCGATTTTGGGACGTTAAAGTTCCTGGTCAAAAATAGCACACTAGGGAATAGGGTGTGATTTGGGACATGAAGGGCCTGGTCAAAAGTAGAACACTAGGGAATAGGGTGTGATTTTGGGACATGAAGGGCCTGGTCAAAAAAATAGACACTGGAGAATAGGGTGCATCTGGGACATGAAGGCCCTGGTCAAAAATAGCACACTAAGAAATAGTGCGATTTTGGGACGTTAAAGTTCCTGGTCAAAAATAGCACACTAGGGAATAGGGTGTGATTTGGGACGTACCATATGTCATCAAATCAACAACGTAGTCATATCCTCAGTATATGGCGACTGTATGAGTGACATGCTAACAGTGGAGATGATATAGTCGGTCATAAATCACACATTCCCTCAGCCTGCCTGTGGTGATCTGTTTTAAAACATGATTAATGTCAGTGAGGAAACATCCGGAGGGGTTTAGCACCCTGTGTGTGTGTGTGTGTGTGTGTGTGTGTGTGTGTGTGTGTGTGTGTGTGTGTGTGTGTGTGTGTGTGTGTGTGTGTGTGTGGTGTGGAGGGTTTTAATGACAAACTAATCAAGCATTTCTAGACTAGGTGTGAGATCTATGAAGCTGTTGGTGAGGATCACACACAGATATAGTCACTGACGTTTTCAGCTAAACATTCAGGGCCTGGAGCAGAAACACGACGCGGTGCACACACACACACACACACACACACACACACACACACACACACACACACACATACACACACACACACACACACACACACACATATACACACACACACACACACACACACACACACACACACACACACACACACACACACACACACACACACACACACACACACACACACACACACACACACACACACACACACACACACACACACACACACACACACACACACACACAGTCATACACACACACACACAGTCATACACACACACACACAGTCACACACAGTCATACACACACACACACACACCAATCACACACACACACACACACACACACACACACACACACACACACACACACACACACACACACACACACACACAACACAGTCACACACACACAGTCATACACACACACACAGTCATACACAGTCACACACACACACAGTCATACACACACACACACAGTCACACACACACACAACAAAGACATACACACACACAGTCACACACACACACACACAGTCACACACACAGTCACACACACACACAGTCATACACACACACAGTCATACACACACACACACAGTCACACACACACACAGTCATACACACACACAGTCACACACACACTCCTACGTACTCGCTCACACACAGGGATTCTGGTCTGAATCCCATGTCAGACAAGCAAAACATTTGGTGGGATTCAAGGTATCCTACTACACCATCTCGTGCCGTTGTACCCTCGAGCAAGGCACTTGACCCCTAAACTACTCCAGGGGTGTCACATTGTGGCTATACAGGTTCAGATGAACTGGGTGATCTTGTGGGCCAGAAACTGGGACTTTGTAGGCCAGTTGAGAGGAGAGAACACTACTCACCTTGCCAACAAAGACCCACCCTCTAACACACCAGGACCAATAGAACAACAAAGACCCCCCCTCTAACACACCAGGACCAATGGAACAACAAAGACCCCCCCCTCTAACACACCAGGACCAATGGAACAACAAAGACCCACCCTCTAACACACCAGGACCAATGGAACAACAAAGACCCACCCTCTAACACACCAGGACCAATGGAACAACAAAGACCCACCCTCTAACACACCAGGACCAATGGAACAACAAAGACCCACCCTCTAACACACCAGGACCAATGGAACAACAAAGACCCACCCTCTAACACACCAGGACCAATGGAACAACAAAGACCCACCCTCTAACACACCAGGACCAATGGAACAACAAAGACCCACCCTCTAACACACCAGGACCAATGGAACAACAAAGACCCACCCTCTAACACACCAGGACCAATGGAACAACAAAGACCCACCCTCTAACACACCAGGACCAATGGAACAACAAAGACCCACCCTCTAACACACCAGGACCAATGGAACAACAAAGACCCACCCTCTAACACACCAGGACCAATGGAACAACAAAGACCCACCCTCTAACACACCAGGACCAATGGAACAACAAAGACCCACCCTCTAACACACCAGGACCAATGGAACAACAAAGACCCACCCTCTAACACACCAGGACCAATGGAACAACAAAGACCCACCCTCTAACACACCAGGACCAATGGAACAACAAAGACACACCCTCTAACACACCAGGACCAATGGAACATTGGCTAAAACATGGCTAGTTGTGAAACACACTAATGATCTATTTACTGAATTAAACGATATATAGATAATGTTGAAAAGAGAAGGAAGGGAAGCTAAGGTACACAATAGTAGGTTTTGCTAGACAGAAGGTCTCTTTGGTAAAAGGGATACATTTTGTCACTCTTCATATAATGAATTAAAATGCCTTTATTTGTATAGCATATTCAATGCAAAGATTAAAAACTCTGATTAAAAACTCTGATTAAAAACTAAAAGGTTAAACAACGTTTTTAATCTTTGTTTCCATTGAACATGCTATACAAATAAATGCATTTTCATTAATAATATGAAGAGTGCCTTGGTCCTCCCTTATTTTTAATATTTTACCTATTTTTAACTTGGCAAGTCAGTTAAAAACAAATTTTTATTTACAATGAAGGCCTACCCCAATGACACTGGGCCAATTGTGTGCCACTCATATGAGCCTCCCAATCACAGCCAGGAATCAAACCAGAGTCTGTAATGACATCTCTAGCAAAGAGATGCAGTGGATTTAGAGCGCTTCGCCACTCGGGAGCCCCAAGACAATGTATTTGTCTACTTTAATGTACTACTAAGATTGTATTTATTCATTCCAAATGGGTAAAACAAAACTGTAAAGTTGCTTTGAACGTAAAACTATTGTTGTGAAGCAAAGGCAATGATCAATCTGCATTATGCTAATCTACCCACTGAAATTACCTTGTTGTCCTCAAGTGAACCGTCTTGCTCTCATACTTCAGCGTTCAGTTGAGAGAGAAATTGGCCTGGTCTCTTTGTAGCTCAAAAGTATTTAGGGTAAGGGAAAGAGTTATCTACAGTAAAAAAAAAAACGTCCTCACAGATGTACCCATCATGTAAACCTATCGATCATAGCTACAGTCGGCCACACCACGTGCGCGTCATCCTTGCACAGGTTGGGCACACTCTCCAACGCGCACAGCGGGAACACGAGGGGAAACGTGTTGAGTTCTAGAGCCCACGACCAGGGTTCCCTTTCGCAATCCCCAAACAACTGTCATGTTATGATTCAAATCCTTTAGGAAAATGTATATGCTATCCTCCAAAAGCAGGTTTAATTGTCCAGTCAGACACGAAACAGATTTCAGAATGGCCTCTATCGGCATGGAACATAGGCCCATCTCTCCAAAGACAGTTGAATATTCTCCTAAAGTTATTCCTGAACAAAAAAGCAGTAGACTACGGTGCGTCCCAGACCGGTAACGTTGCCCGGGGAAAAATAAACCCACCTGATCTCTCCCCTCTCTGCGTGTGTACTGACCGATCGTCCCGTACAGAACCTAGAGACAGTAGCCCAAACCCAGTGGCTCTGGCTGTGCTGTGGGCCGCGTAGTGCGAGCCTCCTTTTCAGGCCCTCCCTAAAATGGAATTCTAGGTGGTGGTGACTAGGCAGTAGGTATGTCGAGCTCCATGCGTGCGCCACTCCAGAATAACACAGTCCTGGAGACAGTTGAGATCGTGCAGTAACCATTGCCACCAAATGGAAAGGTTTGTCTCTGCACTCTCGTATGTAAAAGTGTGGGGAGTAAATTACTATTCTTCCTTCCTCTTCCCAAACAATAATCAGAAAAACGAGGTTTTCGTAAACCATAAGGATTTATCAAGTTTCTGAGTAAAATATAAAGTCATAACGTTGATTTGCCTAACATATTTAGGACTATATTACCAGGCTGTATTATTACGGCATTGGATTGAAAACAAGATCTATATTTACAAACATGTATATTTACAAAGATAGACAAGAACTCAGTCTTACTTTTTTTTCATCCATGTGTCATTCTATGATGGCTGATCTCTCATCTGATCTGTATATAAAATCTCAGTGGGCTACTAAACTGGTCGATACACACTATTGTAGTTGGAGCGCCGACTGGTGGTCATTAGGAGGGGCGTGCCAAATAAACGTCTGAAATAAAAGTTTAAGATTATTAGCTGTTAAACTGTTTAACTTTGATTTCTCCTAGATTTGTTTTAGCTCTAAACTTGTTTTTACCTTGATGTCTCCAATGGTCTTGATGAACACCATTTTATGTATGAGAAGTCTTAGCATATAACTTTTACATTGTACATGGTTGAGATTTAAACGTTTTATCGACGCATTGACTTAATATTGAGTTTGAAATATGTATCAAATATCACCATGAAGTATGGTGGAACTGTCCCGTTTTAAAAATGTGTCCACCGTGGACTTCGTTTCCGAGGCACGGACGGGGATCGAGCCCGCGATCTTCGGTTTACGAGACCGACGCCTTACCACTTGGCCACCGCGCCCGGTAATAGTGCGAAGGAAAAATATGAGTTTTCAAACCTTTTTCCTGCCAATTGACTGAAAAGTGTTATGGATGATACAACTATATTTATTGATGGTAAGCACGTTTTTATGACGAACAATCTCAAACATGCATCTCCAAACCAAGACACACCGTGTCATCTTCCAGTTCACCACTTAGCTAAGCTTTGATAAAACTGACGTTTGTAGCTAGCTACTGGAAGTTAGCTACACGGGTCGTTTTCAAAATGTGACTTTAGCCGCTAGAAAGCAAAATAGGATGATGATTGATGCCCGAAACGTAATTGTGTTTATTATCAGCAGTGATCGATTGTAAATGACGCTATTTCGGACACGCCCTGTCACGTGTTCCTGAATGTAACACCGCACCCGGATGTAGTGGGGGACTAAGCTAAGGATCATGTTGCTTGCCCGGTTTTGTATCTCAACAATCGAATATTATATGTTGACGATTATGTGATTTATAGCTAGATAGATTACTTTTGGTGCAGATTGCAAGCGTGGCTCATTTTAACCTGTGCGCTCGGGTCATTTTGGTAAGTCCTAGGCATGTTCCTAGCTCAGCAAAGATGTAGCTAGCTAGCTAACTAGCTGACCATATGAGATCAATACAAGTACATCCAGTTCTGTACCGGTGTCATTGTCAAAAGTTGTCACCGAAGGTTGCAAATTCATGGAATTTTGTTCGAATACATATGTTCCTAATACTATTATTTGTCTGATATGTGCACCGCACTGTAACAAGTTGCAATGTTGTTAGCGAGCTACAATAACATTACAATGTTAGCTAGCTACAATAACATTACAATGTTAGCTAGCTACAATAACATTACAATGTTAGCTAGCTACAATAACATTACAATGTTAGCTAGCTACAATAACATTACAATGTTAGCTAGCTACAATAACATTACAATGTTAGCCAGCTACAATAACATTACAATGTTGTTAGCTAGCTACAATAACATTACAATGTTAGCTAGCTACAATAACATTACAATGTTAGCCAGCTACAATAACATTACAATGTTGTTAGCTAGCTACAATAACATATACAATGTTGTTAGCTAGCTACAATAACATTACAATGTTAGCTAGCTACAATAACATTACAATGTTAGCTAGCTACAATAACATTACAATGTTAGCTAGCTACAATAACATTACAATGTTAGCCAGCTACAATAACATTACAATGTTAGCTACCTACAATAACATATACAATGTTGTTAGCTAGCTACAATAACATTACAATGTTAGCCAGCTACAATAACATTACAATGTTAGCTAGCTACAATAACATATACAATGTTGTTAGCTAGCTACAATAACATTACAATGTTAGCCAGCTACAATAACATTACAATGTTAGCCAGCTACAATAACATATACAATGTTGTTAGCTAGCTACAATAACATATACAATGTTGTTAGCTAGCTACAATAACGTTATAAAGTTGTTAGCTAGCTACAATAACATATACAATGTTGTCAGCTTCGTTTCAAAGCTCAGGCAAAGGAACATACAGTATTATTCAGGTTCCCTGAATCAGGGCAGTGAAATGTGTTCTATAAGATCATAAGTGTGTGTTTCACTTTTTGACCATGCGAGTTCTCATTTAGATACAACATTTACATTTACATTTAAGTCATTTAGCAGACGCTCTTATCCAGAGCGACTTACAAATTGGTGCATACACTTTATGACATCCAGTGGAACAGCCACTTTACAATAGTACATCTAAATCTTTTAAGGGGGGGGGGGGGGGAGAAGGATTACTTATCCTATCCTAGGTACAACAGAGGAGCCTACCTATGTTACTTACCTTAACTGAATTTCATATTCCATTCTATATTCATAATATTGCATTTATATATATAACCTGGAAAAACTACATTCCCAACCGTTCCTTTGCAGGTGAGGAAGCCTATAAATCAGCACTACTGCAGGAGGAACCTGGGAGGCTGGAGAGACCCTGAACTGACACCCCAGCCCTGTCCCAAGCCATCGTTGATCTTCCACGCCTCCATGTCCCGGGTGTAGGTTAAACCCTGAAGTCCCACCCCTGTGACATCCCAGGGTCACCTCTCCAGCCTCAGCACCAGCCTCAGCCCCTCTGACGACCTACCATGCCCCTGATCGTGGATGCTGTGTGGGCCGTGTGGAGCATCGGGGCCGGGGTCTATGACTACTTCCACACCAGTGCGATGGAGGAACGCATCGGCAACCTGGAGAGCGTCCTCACCATCCACCAGTGTGTCATAGCAGCTCTGTCCGCAGGCCTCGTCCTCCTCATGACCTACATACTGTGGAGAAAACACTGAAGCCATGGTTGTTTCCCTCTAGGTACAGATCCTGGATCATTTCCCCCTCCCTCAATCCTATCTGTAACCAGTAGTGGGGGAAAATACTAAACTGACCCAAGATCAGCATCTAGGGGCAACTTCACCCTACTCTAGCGGAGATGGGAGATGAGACGGTCCTAAATACTCCAGACCTAAGGACTGCATTACGGATAGCATCGGCTACTCACCAGACGAACAGCCAGTCCCAAATCACTCCCTAACCCTCCCCTATTGTCTTATGTCATATCATGCGATGACTGTCAGTTTAGGGGCGGGGCATCGTGTAGGAGTGACGCCACCTAGCATAAGATAAGGACCTTGGCACTAACCCTTGGGTGTTGGCAGATCTGAAGGGTCTTGATAGGTATAAGCAGTGTAACACTGGATCATCACTTTACTACTGGAGCTCAACAGACAGTCCTCAACCCCTCCCTAGTCCTTCCCCTCGGCCCTGACCCTCAAATGAACGGTCTGGATAGGTATGACAACTGGGTAGGTATAGGATTCTGTTTCATCAAAGCACTACTATTGGAAGACGAGCTCAAGAGACCACGAGGAGTTGCTTGTGGAAGCTTCCTGGTGGACAGTAGCCCTGGTATACAGTGCAAAGGCTCTATCAGAGCTGGTTGGAGTAGAGTCATCCTCCAGGTCTCGTTCGTCTCTCTGCCGTTACTTGGAACGGGATTGAGAGGAAGTCTGGGAGCTGAGGGTAGCTGGAGAGGGGTTCTTCAATCTGAGAGCCCGAGTGCAGTGTTGACTGTAGCCTGGTCCCCAGATCTGTTTGTGCTATTGTGTCAACTCCTTGCCATGCCAAACATGGAATTGACATGAAAGCACCAACAGATCTGGGACCAGTCTATCATGACTGGCTGTGATCAGAAAACACTGTATTTTGCTACTGTGTGGATACTGATGTCTAGCCTGGTCCCTGATCTGTTTGTGCTGTCATGCCAACAATGACCATAATGACCGTAGGAGTGGGCAAGACCATACAAACAGATCTAGGACCAGGCTAACTCAGGTTTAAATGAAACAAGTGGCCTACCATCCATTGAATGTGATTGATTCATTCTGGTCCTGTTATATTGCCGAAAGGGATTTGTGAAACATGGCTTCTGTCCATGTCACTGTAGAATAAAGCCAACATAATAATGACACTGTTGGGACTAAACATTTTAAACCGCCTTTTCTTAAAAAGGTGTTTATCTTTCTCTTACATGGAAGATATCAGACAGTTTAAGCCTAGTCCTTAGAATAAAAAGCCTGGTCAATGGAGAATCTCCGTTAAGTTAATTTTTGTATTTTTTTTTTAGCCCAGGACTAGACTTAAACTGTCTGAAGTCTTCCATCTAAGAGAAAGATAAACACCTTTTTTTTTTTTAAAGTTACTGTCGAGGTTAAACATTGTTACACGTTTCCATGACGATGACACCTTTTTAACGGTTTTCTCTGTATTTGTACGTCATAACATCTCCTTTTTAAAATCATGCTTTTATCATTGTTGGATCTGTTCCCTGTCTACCTGGTTCACTGTTATCATGTCTGTCGGCCATTGTTGTCGACTGAAGTGCTACTGTGCGTATTTTGCTGAATCACTACCTGGTTGTTGGTTTCTATGTGAACAAACGGTATTTAATGTCAGGTTAATAAATAATGTGATTAACTCTGCACTATTCTTTCCTCCTTAATGTATGTGAAGTATTTGTTTATCATGTACAAACTATGATTTATAATTCCTTTGAAAGTTGGGTGCCATGCCAGTGTTCACAGCTGGTTGTCATGACGTCACTGAGATATGGTCCTGTAGGTTGTAACTACAACCTTGTTCCAGGAGAACCAGATCCCTATGGGACCTGGTCAAAAGTAGTGCACTACATAAGGAATAGGGTGCTATTTGTAATGGAGCCATGGACTCAGGAATGTCCACAGATAAATATGGTCCATCCAGGTCAAAGATTCTTCTTCTCTTGATTCGTATCAGGGATTGAGAATGTCAGGAAGAGATTGCTTCTTCCTTCCAGAGCAACTGTAGACTTGCCCAGGATTGCTGCTTCCATGGTGCCTGCCCCCTGAATATGTCATCAGACCAAGTTGCTGAATAAAAACATCTGTCTTTCTCTCTCATTATACCAGGCTATTTGCTCAGACGGGCCAATTCCCGTCCTCATTATGTTTGTGGGTCAGTCCATTCTTATTAGTACCATACTCTTCACTTCCACATGTCTGATATATACTCTGTTTATTAGGTACACCCATTAAGAACCGGGTCGGACCACCCGTTGCCTCCAGAACAGCCCAAATTATTCAGGGCATGGATTCTACAAGGTGTGGCATTCAAACGTTGCTCAATTAGGATCAAGGGATCTATAGTGCGCCAGGAAAACATTCCCCACACCATTACACCACCAGCCTGTACCGTTGACACTCACGCTGCTTACGCCCAATCCTGACTCTGCCGTCAACAGGAACTGGGATTCAATTGGACCAGGGAATGGTTTTCCACTCCTCAATTGTCCAGTGTTGGTGATCGCGTGCTCACTGGAGACACTTCCTTGTTTTGAGCTGATAGGGGTGAATTCGGTGTGGTCGTCTGCTGCGATAGCCAATCCGTGACAAGGACCCGTGCTGCGATAGCCAATCCGTGACAAGGACCCGTGCTGCGATAGCCAATCCGTGACAAGGACCCGTGCTGCGATAGCCAATCCGACAAGGACCCGTGCTGCGATAGCCAATCCGTGACAAGGACCCGTGCTGCGATAGCCAATCCGCGACAAGGACCCGTGCTGCGATAGCCAATCCGTGACAAGGACCCGTGCTGCGATAGCCAATCCGACAAGGACCCGTGCTGCGATAGCCAATCCGTGACAAGGACCCGTGCTGCGATAGCCAATCCGCGACAAGGACCCGTGCTGCGATAGCCAATCCGTGACAAGGACCCGTGCTGCGATAGCCAATCCGCGACAAGGACCCGTGCTGCGATAGCCAATCCGTGACAAGGACCCGTGCTGCGATAGCCAATCCGCGACAAGGACCCGTGCTGCGATAGCCAATCCGTGACAAGGACCCGTGCTGCGATAGCCAATCCGCGACAAGGACCCGTGCTGCGATAGCCAATCCGTGACAAGGACCCGTGCTGCGATAGCCAATCCGTGACAAGGACCCGTTCTGAACACCACTGTTGCACTGTGCTGTTATTTGTCTGTTTGTGGCCTGTCTTTATTTGTCTGTTTGTGGCCTGTGCTGTTATTTGTCTGTTTGTGGCCTGTCTTTTAGCTTGCACCATTCTTGCCGTTCTTCTTCGACCCTCCCTCATCAACAAGCTGTTTTCTCCCACAGGACCCACTGCTGATTGGATGCTTGTTGATTTGTCACACCATTCTCTGTAAAACCCCTAGACACTGTCGTGCGTGGAAACACCCAGGAACAGAGGGAAAGAGTGCAGTGGGAATCACAAGAATCGTGACATCCAAAGAGTGGTGTTCTGAACTCGGTTCAGGGTGTCATCTTCGGGATTTGATGGAAGCTGAGGTCAGATACCTAAAAGAGAAGAGAAGAGCAGGTGGGGTTAGTTTTCTGTCACCTGACCAGAACAATTAATGGAGAAAGGGAAAAGAGTCTTGGTTCTTATTACATTTTTTTTTTACAAAGAACACCTCCCTACCACAGGAGGTTGGTGGCACCTTTAATTGGGGAGGACGGGCCCTGGTCAAAAGTAGCATGGACCCCAGGAGGTTGGTGGCAGCTTTAATTGGGGAGGACGGGCCCTGGTCAAAAGTAGCATGGACCACAGGAGGTTGGTGGCAGATTTAATTGGGGAGGACGGGCCCTGGTCAAAAGTAGCATGGACCACAGGAGGTTGGTGGCAGATTTAATTGGGAAGGACGGGCAAAGGTCAGGGCTGTGATTGTGGTGGAGATCATGATCCAGAGTTCTTGAAGTGCCCTGTAACAGGGCGAAGGAAGTTGAACTGGACGAAGGTCAGGACGGTCCATCAGATCTCCTATGCGGATGCAACCAAAATAGTTGAGGAAGCAAGTGACAGTGTTGAAGGTATGATACGCAGATGCAACACAGCCCGCGGGTCAAGCAAGACAACAGTGTGTTAAAAAGGTGGGTTTTATAGCATTTATTACAACTGTTATTAATTGTACGGCACAAAGTATCAAATAAATCTAAGAAGTTGAACATCATTGTGGCTGCAGCTGAAAAATATCTGAGACTTCAATGGAAGATGTGCCATTTTTTTTGCCCCCCTCACACCGACAATGTTTCTATTTTTGTGATCTTTTTGTTTTCATCCCGCACAGTAGGTGGCGGCAATACACTTTTTGAGTGTAGTCTGCCCCAAAACATATAAAGAAAAGATGTAGCGCGTGTGCGTCACTAGTTACCACAGCCACAAGGTAAGAAGGTCCGCCTACTCGACCAATCAGATGTGTGAATGTGATGACGTGGAAGCCGGCTTACGCTTCGTGGGAAACGACCAATCAGGTGAGGGAGTGTGATGACTTGTTTGCCGACCGGCTCGCAGGGGCAGAAAAGAGACCGGTATTTCTTTTATCCAGTGATCCATCAATTATTTGATTATTTATTAGCTATAATAAAAACCAACCGTTCTAACTGCAAAGTGGTAATCCGATGTCTTATTCAAACTCAGCAAGTTTATCAGGATGTTTGCCTTCAGCTGCATCGTTTTTAAAATGGCACGTGGACCAACACATTGATATAGCTTTAATTTTAGATCTTTATTTTCAGAATCCACAAGTAAAACGTTCACAGTTTCACAGAAATGTTCACATAAATTTCAATGTTAGAAATTGTCTGATTTAAGATGAAAATGTCTACCCTGTTACTTTATTTAACGTAGCATTGCAATCCATATTTTTGGTATTTTGTACCAGTTTCCAAAGGCATGGTCTTCAAGCTATGGAATATGGTCAAAACATCTTCATTCAAATAATAAATGAATGGACTACTTACATGGCACTTTTCTCACCACACAAACCCCACTTACAACCTCTTTAATTGATTTGATTGGCCCATCCACCCCAGTCTTCTTCAGAGGACAAAGGTAACTTTATACATTATTCATACACTTCAGATACATGGCACTTTTATACAAAGTATTACATGATAGGAATACAGTTTGATATACACATCACACATAACATGGTTCTCATCCATAAAGCCGTGGGATGTAGTGGTGCTGCAGCAGCCCCATGGGAATAATGGAAAAATACACATGTTGGGAGAAAATAAATATCTACAAAAGTAGTGCACAGGGCCTTTACTAGTCCTTTACAGAGCCTTTACTAGTCCTTTACAGAGCCTTTACAGAGCCTTTACTAGTCCTTTACAGAGCCTTTACAGAGCCTTTACTAGTCCTTTACAGGGCCTTTACTAGTCCTTTACAGAGCCTTTACTAGTCCTTTACAGAGCCTTTACTAGTCCTTTACAGTCCTTTACTAGTCCTTTACAGAGCCTTTACTAGTCCTTTACTAGTCCTTTACAGAGCCTTTACTAGTCCTTTACAGGGCCTTTACTAGTCCTTTACAGAGCCTTTACTAGTCCTTTACAGAGCCTTTACTAGTCCTTTACAGAGCCTTTACTAGTCCTTTACAGGAGCCTTTACTAGTCCTTTACAGAGCCTTTACTAGTCCTTTACTAGTCCTTTACAGAGCCTTTACTAGTCCTTTACAGAGCCTTTACTAGTCCTTTACAGAGCCTTTACTAGTCCTTTACTAGTCCTTTACAGGGCCTTTACTAGTCCTTTACAGAGCCTTTACTAGTCCTTTACAGAGCCTTTACTAGTCCTTTACAGAGCCTTTACTAGTCCTTTACAGAGCCTTTACTAGTCCTTTACAGAGCCTTTACTAGTCCTTTACAGAGCCTTTACTAGTCCTTTACAGAGCCTTTACTAGTCCTTTACAGAGCCTTTACTAGTCCTTTACAGAGCCTTTACTAGTCCTTTACAGAGCCTTTACTAGTCCTTTACAGAGCCTTTACAGAGCCTTTACTAGTCCTTTACAGGGCCTTTACTAGTCCTTTACAGGACCTTTATTAGTCCTTTACTAGTTCTTTACAGGGCCTTTCCTAGTCCTTTACGGAGCCTTTACTAGTCCTTTACAGAGCCTTTACAGAGCCTTTACAGGGCCTTTACTAGTCCTTTACAGAGCCTTTACAGAGCCTTTACTAGTCCTTTACAGAGCCTTTACAGGGCCTTTAGTCCTTTACAGAGCCTTTACTTTACTAGTCCTTTACAGAGCCTTTACTTTACAGGCCTTTACTAGTCCTTTACAGAGCAGAGCCTTTACAGAGCCTTTACTAGTCCTTTACAGAGCCTTTACAGGGAGCCTTTACTAGTCCTTTACAGGGCCTTTACTAGTCCTTTACAGAGCCTTTATTAGTCCTTTACAGAGCCTTTACTAGTCCAGAGCCTTTACAGAGCCTTTACTAGTCCTTTACTAGTCCTTTACAGAGCCTTTACTAGTCCTTTACAGAGCCTTTACTAGTCCTTTACAGAGCCTTTACTAGTCCTTTACAGAGCCTTTACTAGTCCTTTACAGAGCCTTTACTAGTCCTTTACAGAGCCTTTACTAGTTCTTTACAGAGCCTTTACTAGTCCTTTACAGAGCCTTTACTAGTCCTTTACAGAGCCTTTACTAGTCCTTTACAGAGCCTTTACTAGTCCTTTACAGAGCCTTTACTAGTCCTTTACAGTTCCTTTACTAGTCCTTTACAGGACCTTTATAAGTCCTTTACCAGTTCTTTACTAGTCCTTTACAGGACCTTTATTAGTTCTTTACTAGTCATTTACTAGTCCTTTACAGGGCCTTTATTAGTTCTTTACTAGTCATTTACTAGTCCTTTACAGGACCTTTATTAGTCCTTTACTAGTTCTTTACAGTGCCTTTGATTTTCCCATGATGTCAAGCAAAGAGGCACTGAGTTTGAAGGTAGGCCTTGAAATACATCCACAGGTACACCTCCAATTGACTCAAATGATGTCAATTAGCCTATCAAAAGCTTCTAAAGCTATGACATAATTTTCTGGAATTTTCCAAGCTGTTTAAAGGCCCAGTCAACTTAGTGTATGTAAACTTCTGACCCACTGGAATTGTGATACAGTGAATTATAAGTGAAATAATCTGTCTGTAAACAATTGTTGGAAAATGTACTTGTGTCATGCACAAAGTAGACGTCCTAACCGACTTGCCAAAACTATAGTTTGTTAACACAAAATTTGTGGAGTGGTTTAAAAACAAGTTTTAATGACTCCAACCTAAGTGAATGTAAACTTCCGACTTCAACTGTATATAGAAGCTCAGCGTAATGTATTGGGTAGACCACCTCCCAGTAATGTATTGGGTAGACCATCTCAGAGTAATGTATTGGGTAGACCACCTCAGAGTAATGTATTGGGTAGACCACCTCAGAGTAATGTACTGGGTAGACCACCTCAGGGTAATGTATTGGGTAGACCACCTCAGAGTAATGTATTGGGTAGACCACCTCAGAGTAATGTATTGGGTAGACCACCTCAGAGTAATGTATTGGGTAGACCAACTAGAGTAATGTATTGGATAGACCACCTAGAGTAATGTATTGGATAGACCACCTCAGAGTAATGTATTGGGTAGACCACCTCAGAGTAATGTATTGGGTAGACCACCTCAGAGTAATGTATTGGGTAGACCACCTCAGAGTAATGTATTGGGTAGACCACCTCAGGGTAATGTATTGGGTAGACCACCTCAGAGTAATGTATTGGGTAGACCACCTCAGAGTAATGTATTGGGTAGACCACCTCAGAGTAATGTATTGGGTAGACCACCTCAGAGTAATGTATTGGGTAGACCACCTCAGAGTAATGTATTGGGTAGACCACCTCAGAGTAATGTATTGGGTAGACCACCTCAGAGTAATGTATTGGGTAGACCACCTCAGAGTAATGTATTGTGGTAGGGAGGCGACCACCTCAGAGTAATGTATTGGGTAGACCACCTCCCAGTAATGTATTGGGTAGACCACCTAGAGTAATGTATTGGGTAGACCACCTCAGAGTAATGTATTGGGTAGACCACCTCAGAGTAATGTATTGGGTAGACCACCTCAGAGTAATGTATTGGGTAGACCACCTCAGAGTAATGTATTGGGTAGACCACCTCAGAGTAATGTATTGGGTGACCACCTCCCAGTAATGTATTGGGTAGACCACCGCAGAGTAATGTATTGGGTACCACCTCAGAGTAATGTATTGGGTATGACCACCTCAGAGTAATGTATTGGGTAGACCACCTCCCAGTAATGTATTGGGTAGACCACCTCAGAGTAATGTATTGGGTAGACCACCTCCCAGAACCTAATGTATTGGGTAGACCACCTCAGATAAGAACGTGTATTGGGTAGACCACCTCAGAGTAATGTATTGGGTAGACCACCTCAGAGTAATGTATTGGAATAGACCACCTCAGAGTAATGTATTGGGTAGACCACCTCAGAGTAATGTATTGGGTAGACCACCTCAGAGTAATGTACTGCCAGACACCTCAGAGTAATGTATTGGGTAGACCACCTCAGGTAATGTATTGGGTAGACCACCTCAGTAATGTATTGGGTAGACCACCTCAGAGTAATGTATTGGGTAGACCACCTCAGAGTAATGTATTGGGTAGACCACCTCAGAGTAATGTATTGGGTAGACCACCTCAGAGTAATGTATTGGGTAGACCACCTGATGAGAGACCGCCAATGTATTGGGTAGACCACCTCCCACCTCAGTAATGTATTGGGTGACCACCTCAGAGTAATGTATTGGAGTAGACCACCTCATGGTAATGTATTGGGTAGACCACCTCAGAGTAATGTATTGGGTAGACCACCTCAGAGTAATGTATATGGGTAGACCACCTCAGAGTAATGTATTGAAGGTAGACCACCTCAGAGTAATGTATTGGGTGACCACCTCAGAGTAATGTATTGGGTAGACCACCTCAGAGTAATGTATTGGGTAGACCACCTCAGAGTAATGTAGGACCACGCTCCCAGTTTTGGGTAGACCACCTCAGAGTAATGTATTGGGTAGACCACCTCAGAGTAATGTATTGGGTGACCACCTCAGGGTAATGTATTAGGTTTTTTCAGAGGTATTGCAGACCACCTCAGAGTAATGTATTGGGTAGACCACCTCAGAGTAATGTATTGGGTATGACCACCTCAGAGTAATGTATTGGGTAGACCACCTAGAGTAATGTATTGGGAGTAGACCACCTCAGAGTAATGTATTGGGTAGACCACCTAGAGTAATGTATTGGGCCGACCACCTCAGAGTAATGTATTGGGAGACCACCTGGAGAGTAATGAGAAAGAGGTAGACCACCTCAGAGTAATGTATTGCAGACCACCTCAGAGTAATGTATTGGGTAGACCACCTCAGAGTAATGTATTGTAGACCACCTCAGAGTAATGTATTGGGTAGACCACCTCAGAGAATGTATTGGGTAGACCAGGTAATGTATTGGGTAGACCACCTCAGAGTAATGTATTGCAGATGCTTGGAACCTCAGAGTAATGTATTGGGTAGACCACCTCAGAGAATGTATTGGGTAGAAAACCTCAGAGTAATGTATTGGAGTAGACCACCTCAGAGTAATGTATTGGGTAGACCACCTCAGAGTAATGTATTGGGTAGACCACCTGAGTAATGTAGAGACCACCTAAATGTATTGGGTAGACCACCTCAGAGGATAGATGTAATGGGGAGTCACCACCTCAGAGTAATGTATTGGGGGTAGACCACCTCAGAGTAATGTATTGATAGACCACCTCAGAGTAATGTATTGGGTAGACCACCTCAGAGTAATGTATTGGGTAGAGTAATGTATTGAGAGACCACCTCAGAGTAATGTATTGGGTAGACCACCTCAGGGTAATGTATTGGGGTAGACCACCTCAGAGTAATGTATTGGGTAGACCACCTCAGAGTAATGTATTGGGTAGACCACCATCAGAGTAATGTATTGGGTAACCACCTCAGAGTAATGTATTGGGGGGACCACCTCAGAGTAATGTATTGGGTAGACCACCTCAGAGTAATGTATTGGGTAGACCACCTCAGAGTAATGAGTCACCTCAGGTAATGTATTGGGTAGACCACCTCAGAGTAATGTATTGGGTAGACCACCTCCCAGTAATGTATTGGGTAGACCACCTCAGAGTAATGTATTGGGTAGACCACCTCAGAGTAATGTATTGGAGACCACCTCAGAGTAATGTATTGGGTAGACCACCTCAGAGTAATGTATTGGGTAGACCACCTCAGAGAGAATAATGTATTGGGTAGACCACCTCAGAGTAATGTATTGGGGTGACCACCTCAGAGTAATGTATTGGGTAGACCACCTAGAGTAATGTATTGGGTAGACCACCTCAGAGTAATGTATTGGGTAGACCACCTCAGGGTAATGTATTGGGTTGACCACCTCAGAGTAATGTATTGGGTAGACCACCTCAGAGTAATGTATTGGGTAGACCACCTCAGAGTAATGTATTGGGTAGACCACCTCAGAGTAATGTATTGGGTAGACCACCTCAGAGTAATGTATTGGGTAGACCACCTCAGGGTAATGTATTGGGTAGACCACCTCAGAGTAATGTATTGGGTAGACCACCTCAGAGTAATGTATTGGGTAGACCACCTCAGAGTAATGTATTCAGGGTAATGTATTGGGTAGACCACCTCAGAGTAATGTATTGGGTAGACCACCTCAGAGTAATGTATTGGGTAGACCACCTCAGAGTAATGTATTGGGTAGACCACCTCAGAGTAATGTATTGGGTAGACCACCTCAGAGTAATGTATTGGGTAGACCACCTCAGAGTAATGTATTGGGTAGACCACCTCAGAGTAATGTATTGGGTAGACCACCTCAGAGTAATGTATTGGGTAGACCACCTCAGAGTAATGTATTGGGTAGACCACCTCAGAGTAATGTATTGGGTAGACCACCTCAGAGTAATGTATTGGGTAGACCACCTCAGAGTAATGTATTGGGTAGACCACCTCAGAGTAATGTATTAGGTAGACCACCTCAGAGTAATGTATTAGGTAGACCACCTCAGAGTAATGTATTGGGTAGACCACCTCAGAGTAATGTACTGGGTAGACCACCTCAGGGTAATGTATTGGGTAGACCACCTCAGAGTAATGTATTGGGTAGACCACCTCAGGGTAATGTATTGGGTAGACCACCTCAGAGTAATGTATTGGGTAGACCACCTCAGAGTAATGTATTGGGTAGACCACCTCAGAGTAATGTATTGGGTAGACCACCTCAGAGTAATGTATTGGGTAGACCACCTCAGAGTAATGTATTGGGTAGACCACCTCAGAGTAATGTATTGGGTAGACCACCTCAGAGTAATGTATTGGGTAGACCACCTCAGAGTAATGTATTGGGTAGACCACCTCAGAGTAATGTATTGGGTAGACCACCTCAGAGTAATGTATTGCAGACCACCTCAGAGTAATGTATTGGGTAGACCACCTCAGAGTAATGTATTGGTAATGTAGACCACCTCAGAGTAATGTATTGGGTAGACCACCTCAGAGTAATGTATTGGGTAGACCACCTCAGAGTAATGTATTGGGTAGACCACCTCAGAGTAATGTATTGGGTAGACCACCTCAGAGTAATGTATTGGGTAGACCACCTCAGGTAATGTATTGGGTAGACCACCTCAGAGTAATGTATTGGGTAGACCACCTCAGAGTAATGTATTGGGTAGACCACCTCAGAGTAATGTATTGGGTAGACCACCTCCCAGTAATGTATTGGGTAGACCACCTCAGAGTAATGTATTGGGTAGACCACCTCAGAGTAATGTATTGGGTGACCACCTCAGAGTAATGTATTGGGTAGACCACCTCAGAGTAATGTATTGGGTAGACCACCTCAGAGTAATGTATTGGGTAGACCACCTCAGAGTAATGTATTGGTATTGTAGACCACCTCAGAGTAATGTATTGGGTAGACCACCTCAGAGTAATGTATTGGGTAGACCACCTCAGAGTAATGTATTGGGTAGACCACCTCAGAGTAATGTATTGGGTAGACCACCTCAGAGTAATGTATTGGGTAGACCACCTCAGAGTAATGTATTGGGTAGACCACCTCAGAGTAATGTATTGGGTAGACCACCTCAGAGTAATGTATTGGGTAGACCACCTCAGAGTAATGTATTGGGTAGACCACCTCAGAGTAATGTATTGGGTAGACCACCTCAGGGTAATGTATTGGGTAGACCACCTCAGAGTAATGTATTGGGTAGACCACCTCAGAGTAATGTATTGGGTAGACCACCTCAGAGTAATGTATTGGGTAGACCACCTCAGAGTAATGTATTGGGTAGACCACCTCAGAGTAATGACCACCTCAGAGTAATGTATTGGGTAGACCACCTCAGAGTAATGTATTGGGTAGACCACCTCAGAGTAATGTATTGGGTAGACCACCTCAGAGTAATGTATTGGGTAGACCACCTCAGAGTAATGTATTGGGTAGACCACCTCAGAGTAATGTATTGGGTAGACCACCTCAGAGTAATGTATTGGGTAGACCACCTCAGAGTAATGTATTGGGTAGACCACCTCAGAGTAATGTATTGGGTAGACCACCTCAGAGTAATGTATTGGGTAGACCACCTCAGAGTAATGTATTGGGTAGACCACCTCAGAGTAATGTATTGGGTAGACCACCTCAGAGTAATGTATTGGGTAGACCACCTCAGAGTAATGTATTGGGTAGACCACCTCAGAGTAATGTATTGGTAATGTAGACCACCTCAGAGTAATGTATTGGGTAGACCACCTCAGAGTAATGTATTGGGTAGACCACCTCAGAGTAATGTATTGGGTAGACCACCTCAGAGTAATGTATTGGGTAGACCACCTCAGAGTAATGTATTGGGTAGACCACCTCAGAGTAATGTATTGGGTAGACCACCTCAGAGTAATGTATTGGGTAGACCACCTCAGAGTAATGTATTGGGTAGACCACCTCAGAGTAATGTATTGGGTAGACCACCTCAGAATGTAATCAGAGTAATGTATTGGGTAGACCACCTCAGAGTAATGTATTGGGTAGACCACCAATGTTTCGGCATCACTGTTCCTTCTTGAAAGGCAACACCATTGAATGGGAGACGTTTGCTCTCTCAACTGCGTTGTTTTCCTGCCAACGGCTGTGCATCTGTTGAAGGTACGATATATTACTATTACAATGAAAGGCTTGTAGGCATAGACACAGGAAGTAGGGGTGCTGGGGCTGCTGCAGCACCACCTGAAAAATCACAATTTAAAAAAAGTATTCATATCAAATAAATTGTGCTCTGGGCCTTTATTACTCCTGTGTGAATCGGAGACAAATACTCCTCAAAAACACCAATCTCCACTGGACAACTTACAATGTAGACAGGAGTTTTTCCATGTAGCATCACCTGAACAGCAGCTCCGCAGGTGGAGTCGGGGGTCTCAGGGACCGTAACCAGGGAATCCCAGCCAAGGCATATTATTTAGAAAATCGTTTTATGTGACAACACACTTTCAGCACATTGTTGTTCAAACTATTATTTGTATTTGGTTAAGTATAAGCTTCAACCTAAATAATGCCATAGAATCACTGTTTTTAATAGCAACAAAAAAAGGATTCACCGCAAAAAAGGGAAGCATGATGGAAGGTACAAACTGTACGGTAATTGATAGGAGGCTCCTCATGTTTTTCCCCGCGTGGGAAAAAAAACGTCTATATGAACATCAAATGCTGCTTTTCATTGCTGACCAGCAGATGTCATTAATGTGCATATTGTTAAAAGATTTGCATAATTCATGTTTTTTTCAGCATGATTTGGTGAAAGCCCCAAAGGCTTCAGAAAAGTCTCGGTTTCCCATCAATATTTATGCTAGCTAGCGAGCTCATTTTAGATGAGACTAGCAAAAGTTAGCTACCATCTAAAATAGAAAAGACAACTTTCCATTTTTTTCCCCCAAAACTTGTGGCCTTTCTCAGTGTTATAAATTTGAGTGATGTTGCCAACTGGGAAGTTGAGAAAAGAAACGATCTCTGACTTGGAACAAAATTTGCTTTGAAAGGTTGTCCAAGTCGGGAACTCTGGCATCTTTTCTTGAGCTCCGACTTTCCAATCCGAAGATCACTGACCTCACTTTTCCCAGTTCCCAGTTGTCTTGAAAGCACCATTGGCCCTCAAACGTGAACTCCAGATACGCCATTTCTAAAATTAGGCGTTTCCCGCGAAACGGAAAATGCGTCATCACTCTCCCTCATCCGATTGGTCGGATGGGCGGGCCTTCTGACTTTATGGCTGTGGTAACTAGTAATGACTGCGTGTGAATGGCAAACGTTTCTCTACCGAACGTCATCTGCCAACCCGTGATGATTCGCACCAATCACAACTCTCACTTCTCCAAACAACGCCTCTGATTCGGCTAGGATCTGTGAGGGCGGTTGCTTTCAAGTCACCATTTGAATTATCGAGTTCAGGGAGTTTATGCCTGATATGTGGAGGAAAAAAAACGGTCAATTTGACTGTTTCCTAGAAGCTATCAGGAAAATTGTACTAAATGGTTAATTTGCGTAGAGTTTTGTAGCTTTACCAAACCGACATAGCGGCTAGCCTAGCTAGCAGTATTTCATGGCATCTTTCCAACTCACCTTATTTGTTGTGATATCTACAGCAGGTCCAGCTAACAAGCTAGCTCGGGGTTAGCATAACTAGCTAACTGACGTTCAGTAGGAAACATAGCTACACGGAGATAGCTAGGTGAACGTGCCGGGTGCTTGCTAACTTCTCTAATTTCGTGCGTCCTTGCGATTTAATCGAAATAGTTTCTCTCACGACCTTTTTTTCTAGCCAACAAACAATGCATTTCTACAACAAGTCTAATGTTTATTCCATGAATTTGACAAGAAGATAGCTAGCTAACTTTGCTGGCTAACACCGCCTGGCTAGCTTCAGCTTGCTCGTTTTTGGTAACGTTACTCTTTGTTTTGACAAAGGACTTGACATTTTTTTTTCTTCCATATTTGGAATATACCTGGGACATTTAGTATTTCCGGGGCCATGTCTCCCCAGAAGCACGGTTCTTCTGACGGCGGCAACAACGTATCGGGTCCCGCTGTGGGATACGTTGGTACCGGTGGCGGCAGAGCGAACGGCCGTGTCTACCACCACCAGACAACTGCACTTGTGACGCCCGCAGCCAAGAAGCCGAAAATGGAACTGGTTCAAGCCGATCATGAGTTGTTCTTGCAGGCATTTGAAAGTGAGTTGCTGTCATTGTCGTCATATAATGTTGTTGCGTGATTAGTTGTCTTTTTTATTGCTAGATTGATTGTAAATGCCAATCTCTATTTAATCTAGTTTAAATAGTAGTGTCCCTTGTGAGGCATCTTTCGAAAAACAAAATTATAACCACATTTCACCAGAAAGACGTCAACTTCAAAGCATCTGACAACATGATTTGACAGTCATCAGTAATACAAAGAAATCTGACCCTATTTTAGATTTATAGCTAACTACTGTAGTTAATTTATTTTACCACGTGTTTGCTTACTTCCTCCTCTGAAGAGATTACATGTGCCAGAACTACTTTAAGAAATGAGCATGTGCTGCCTTTGAAATCTGTTTTTATTTGAACCTTTAACTAATGAAGAACAAATTCTTATTTACATTGACGGCCTACCAAAAGGCAAAAGGCCCCCTGCGTGGACGGGGCTGGGATTAAAATAAAAATATAGGACCAAACACACATCACGACGAGAGACAACACAACAGTCCATAAAGAGAGAACTAAAGACAACATAGCATGGCAACACAGCATGTTAGCAACTGTGTACTAACTAACGTGCTTCTACACCTGCATTGCTTTCTGTTTGGGGTTTTAGGCTGGGTTTCTGTACAGCACTTTGTGACATCAGCTGATTTAAGAAGGGCTTTATAAATACATTTGATTGATTTATTAATGCCACACACATAAATATGTATAGGGTCACTTCCATGTTAAAGGGACCCATGATCACCAACAATGGGAAGTCTATATTTGTGAAAAATGTAAAGGTGTGTGTGTGTGTGTATATATATATATTTTTTTCAACCATTTCCCATCCTAAAAATTAGGAATAAGCAAAGGCTTTGATTTCTGGCCAAACATATGGAAAAGGGGTCTTAGAAAGTATTAAAATGTTTTATAAATACATTAAAACACAACCATGTTGGAAGTGAAGACTCCTAAAATCAACCCTTATATTTTGTTTTGGGGAAGTGTTTCTGCCTTCTGTAAGTTTAAGAAAACATTCCCTTGTGCCTTGACATTCCGTTATCAAAAACCCACATTAGCTAGAGTGTTTTTACTAACGTACATTTTGTTTACGAATTATTAAGTGATTACAACTCCAAATCCCGTCATCAAATCGGTAACAGAATTTCAGAAAAATCAGTAACAGAATTTCTGCAATTGAATTGGCTACAATTGGAAATTATAATAGTCACAAACCACAGTTGGATTCACATGTTTGGACAGTAGAGTACAGTAAAGAAAGGTATAGTTACATACAGTATACAGTAGAGCACACTAGTTGAGTACGCTATCATTTACTGCACTGTACTGTACTGAACTATACTATATGGAACTATACTCTACTGTACTGAACTCTATACTCTACTGTACTGAACTATCCTCTACTCTACTGAATGAACTATACTATACGGAACTATCCTCTACTGAACTGAACTATCTTCTACCGAACTATACTGTACTGAACGATACTCTATTGTACTGCATTATACTCTACTGTACTGAACTCTAATGAACTGAACAATACTCTACTGTCTGAACGAGTATACAAATAAGATTGTTCTTTATGTAAAGTAATTTACTGTAAGCTAATAATTGTTGACCCAGTGTCAGTTTCAAAGCCAACAATAATTACCCTTCTAGGATAAATAGTCTGTTGTTATCAATATAATGTATAATGTTATTGTCAATGTAATTTACTGTGAACTTAGTGAATGTTCAACCAGTCTATTGTGTTTCCAGAACCGACCCAGATCTACAGGTTTCTCAGAACAAGGAACTTGATAGCGGTACGTTGGAAACCTTCTCAGCACCTGTCATTCTTTACTGTCTGTGTCCTCTAATGGTGTGTCTGTTTTGAAGATGGTAACCATTTAATGTACCTCTAGAATAGCATTCTGTTGAGCAGATAAAGACTTACCTTGAACCAGCTGTAACATGGCTGGTTAATGATGTCTGTTTTGAAGATGGTAACCATTTAATGTACCTCTAGAATAGCATTCTGTTGAGCAGATAAAGACTTACCTTGAACCAGCTGTAACATGGCTGGTTAATGATGTCTGTTTTCAAGATGGTAAAGTTTTGATGCGCTGCACAGTTCCACTAGATAGAATGTCCTTCTTTTGGTCATTGGACAATCTGTTTGGTCATTGGACAATCTGTTTGGTCATTGGACAATCTGTTTGGTCATTGGACAATCTGTTTGGTCATTGGACAATCTGTCAAAGTGCAGATTTCTAATATTTTTTTTCCCCTTGTCATTTTGTTGTATTTTCAGCCCATATTTCTGCACAGAACCCTCACCTACATGTCCCACAGAAACTCCAGAACAAACGCCAAACGGTAAAAACCTGCGTTAGCCATTTAGGTTATTCTTCAATAACACAAACTCCACAGCAAATCAAGGGGAGGAAAAATAGGTTTATTTGAGAAGGACAAATCAAGATGTTATGTTGGGAGGTAGATGTTCAGTCTCCCCTCTCAGTTTTTCTCCCCCGAACAAAGGAACAGGATGCTGTTTTATAGCCTAGGGTTGACCAATCAAAAGTCCTTGCAGTATGACTGGGCCAATGGCCAAATAACCAGTATCCTGCTCCGGACTGTACAGAACGAAGCTCTGAGTTCAGGAGTGACATTCCACACATTTTAAACGGCTGTTGAACTGAAAACCAACTCCTATTTACATTGACAATTCCCTATTGACCGTTTTTAGTATTATATTTTGTTTTTAGTACTCTCGTCCTCTCCTCTCAAACTCTGCGTTGTGTATTTATCTTCTACGTATTCTTACACCTGCATGAAGGTGTTGATTCTATCTGTTAAATGCTTTCACATGTACATTGACATGTTAGGCATTCTCTGCATACTAACGAAGCTAGTTTGATGAGTTTCCAGTCTTTTAAATAGCCGACATGAGCAGCAGACATAATGACCGTGAACCCGACGACTTCAGAACCTGAAGAGTTGGTAGGGTTAAACCCTGTTGGATTACTGCAGGGAGAGTGTGTGTGTGTGTGTGTGGTTCAGTATGCTGTTATCTTAAACAGAGGGCCAACCGCCATGTGGCTGCATAGTGTAGGAGGGGGCTGCCCCTGCTGTTTCACTGAGTGATGTAATGTAGACATACATCTGTATGTCTATGGACTTGTTCAACGTGGCAGGTGACTACAGATTGACTGATCTACAAATCACCTTGAATCATATAACTACTCATTTATTATTTGTAGATCAATTTACCCATGATGCATCATCACAGATTTGATGCTCTTGAAAACCAGTAATCCCTGTGGGAATTGAAAATCAACCTTGTTGCTAGCGCTGCACTCTTCCTAACTGAACCACACAGGACCATTGTTGCTAGCGCTGCACTCTTCCTAACTGAACCACACAGGACCATTGTTGCTAGCGCTGCACTCTTCCTAACTGAACCACACAGGACCATTGTTGCTAGCGCTGCGCACTCTTCCTAACTGAACCACACAGGACCATCGTCTGCTGAAATGAGACAACGTACATGTTGGCTGGTTGGCTAATGGCTATATCTTTCTCTATGTAGATGAGAAACGGTGTGTTTAGTTATATTAGCTGTTTTGCATATCGTTTGATTATAGTGATATTTGGGTCCCTGAGTTCTTCTTGATTATAGTGATATCTAGAATCATATGTTTGCCCCCTACCGTCACCAGCAATACTAATACAACCTGAAGTGATGTCATCCCACCTAGCCCTGCCAAATTCCCTCAAATTACTTCTTAATGCTGGAACACCCTCCTTAATTGAAAATGTTTCTTACAGAATAAATATGAAAAGCAAATGTATAACCATGGTAACTATCAAAACGGAACAGTTAGGAGATTATGGGGAAATGATTAGACTAAAGGTGAGGACACAACAGTTCACCTGACAGGTAGGTAGCCTAGTGGTTAGAGCTTTGGGCCATCGAATCCCAGAGCTGACAAGGTCTAAATCTGTCGTTCTGCCCCTGAGCAAGGCAGTTAACCCACTGTTCCCCGAGCGCCGACAATGTGGCTGTCGATTAAATCAGCCCTCCGCCCCCTGTCGATTTAAAGCAGCCCTCCGCCCCCTGTCGATTTAAAGCAGCCCTCCGCCCCTGTCGATTTAAAGCAGCCCTCCGCCCCCTGTCGATTTAAAGCAGCCCTCCGCCCCCTGTCGATTTAAAGCAGCCCTCCGCCCCCTGTCGATTTAAAATCAGCCCTCCGCCCCCTGTCGATTAAAGCAGCCCTCCGCCCCCTGTCGATTTAAAGCAGCCCTCCGCCCCCTGTCGATTTAAAGCAGCCCTCCGCACCTCTCTGATTCAGAGGGGTTGGGTTAAATGCGGAAGACATATTTCAGTTGAAGTCATTCAGTTGGACAACTGACTAGGTGACTTTTCCTTTCCCACAAGGCAAATCCAAACATGTTATGTACATTTGACATTTACTGTACTTTTCTCTGCATATGTTGATAATGAAATCTGAAAATACTCTGAATAAATTCAGGAACATGATACTATTCCTATGTGTTGGAGGTGCAACATAAGACAAACATTTTTCAACACAGGATTAACTGGTGTATCCAAGTGTCCACACACCTCTCCAAAGTGTTCACAGTTCCTAAGTCATTTCAATGCACTTTTATGTCTCAAAGAAGTCAACTACAAGGTGCTTTTTAAAATCTCTCCTCTCGGTGCCGTTGACATGTATAGCATGTTACTGAACAGCCACTGAGCTCTGATGTCATGTATAGCATGTTACTGAACAGACACTGAGCTCTGACATCATGTATAGCATGTTACTGTACAGACACTGAGCTCTGATGTCATGTATAGCATGTTACTGTACAGACACTGAGCTCTGACGTCATGTATAGCATGTTACTGTACAGACACTGAGCTCTGACGTCATGTATAGCATGTTACTGTACAGACACTGAGCTCTGACGTCATGTATAGCATGTTACTGTACAGACACTGAGCTCTGACGTCATGTATAGCATGTTACTGTACAGACACTGAGCTCTGACGTCATGTATAGCATGTTACTGTACAGCCACTGAGCTCTGACGTCATGTATAGCATGTTACTGTACAGACACTGAGCTCTGACGTCATGTATAGCATGTTACTGAACAGACACTGAGCTCTGGCGTCATGTATAGCATGTTACTGAACAGACACTGAGCTCTGACGTCATGTATAGCATGTTACTGAACAGACACTGAGCTCTGACATCATGTATAGCATGTTACTGTACAGACACTGAGCTCTGACGTCATGTATAGCATGTTACTGAACAGCCACTGAGCTCTGGCGTCATGTATAGCATGTTACTGAACAGACACTGAGCTCTGACATCATGTATAGCATGTTACTGTACAGACACTGAGCTCTGACGTCATGTATAGCATGTTACTGTACAGACACTGAGCTCTGACGTCATGTATAGCATGTTACTGTACAGCCACTGAGCTCTGACGTCATGTATAGTATGTTACTGTACAGACACTGAGCTCTGACGTCATGTATAGTATGTTACTGTACAGACACTGAGCTCTGACGTCATGTATAGCATGTTACTGTACAGACACTGAGCTCTGACGTCATGTATAGCATGTTACTGAACAGCCACTGAGCTCTGACGTCATGTATAGCATGTTACTGTACAGACACTGAGCTCTGACATCATGTATAGCATGTTACTGAACAGACACTGAGCTCTGACATCATGTATAGCATGTTACTGTACAGACACTGAGCTCTGACGTCATGTATAGCATGTTACTGTACAGACACTGAGCTCTGACGTCATGTATAGCATGTTACTGAACAGACACTGAGCTCTGACATCATGTATAGCATGTTACTGTACAGACACTGAGCTCTGATGTCATGTATAGCATGTTACTGAACAGACACTGAGCTCTGATGTTATGTATAGCATGTTACTGAACAGACACTGAGCTCTGATGTCATGTATAGCATGTTACTGAACAGACACTGAGCTCTGATGTCATGTATAGCATGTTACTGTACAGACACTGAGCTCTGACGTCATGTATAGCATGTTACTGAACAGCCACTGAGCTCTGACGTCATGTATAGCATGTTACTGAACAGACACTGAGCTCTGACGTCATGTATAGCATGTTACTGAACAGACACTGAGCTCTGATGTCATGTATAGCATGTTACTGTACAGACACTGAGCTCTGACGTCATGTATAGCATGTTACTGAACAGCCACTGAGCTCTGACGTCATGTATAGCATGTTACTGTACAGACACTGAGCTCTGACGTCATGTATAGCATGTTACTGAACAGACACTGAGCTCTGATGTCATGTATAGCATGTTACTGAACAGCCACTGAGCTCTGACGTCATGTATAGCATGTTACTGAACAGACACTGAGCTCTGACGTCATGTATAGCATGTTACTGTACAGACACTGAGCTCTGACGTCATGTATAGCATGTTACTGTACAGACACTGAGCTCTGACGTCATGTATAGCATGTTACTGAACAGACACTGAGCTCTGACGTCATGTATAGCATGTTACTGAACAGACACTGAGCTCTGATGTCATGTATAGCATGTTACTGTACAGACACTGAGCTCTGACGTCATGTATAGCATGTTACTGAACAGCCACTGAGCTCTGCTATCATGTATAGCATGTTACTGAACAGCCACTGAGCTCTGACATCATGTATAGCATGTTACTGTACAGACACTGAGCTCTGACGTCATGTATAGCATGTTACTGTACAGACACTGAGCTCTGACCACTGTCACACTTCCTGTCATGAATTTAACATCATTGGATGGTTGTAGGAGCAGTGGGTGGGGCAGTGGGTGGGGCACTTTTCCAGCGTGGTTAAATCCTTGATGGGGAGTATGCAACACAAGTGTGGAGGAGGAGGAGGAGGACACAGCCTCAGAGATGCAGTGTAAATCCCCAGTGTGTCCTGTCTATTAACCCTGGGGGGGTTCTCTGGGGGGGGGTGTCAGGAAGTCCTCCAGGGTGGATCACCTGCTGTACAGAGTGGAGAAGAAGAGGGCTGAGCAGAAGGCACACAGGTAAACAGACCATTATCTTCCAGAGCTGTGTTCCGATACTAACCACACTAACTGGGGCGGCTGGGTAGCCTAGTGGTGAGAGCGTTGGACTAGTAACCAGAAGGTTGCAAATTCAAATCCCCAAGCTGACAATCTGTCGTTCTGCCCCTGAACAGGCAGTTAACCCACTAGGGTTAACACTTTGAGAGCCAAACACTCTGAATTTACAATCTGACAACGCTCTGAATTTACAAAAGGTCAATCTGACAACACAACTCTGGCAGTCCAGATTTGAATTTATGAACACACCCGAAGTCGTAACATGTCTAGCTAGTTATTTGTAATGCTAACAAGCTGGCAAGAGGTTGCATAGCAACAGAATCAACTTCCTGCAGACAGGCGAAGAGCTAGTACGCTCAACTGAAAGGATACTATTAGTTCATTTTAGTATACTGTAAAAAACAGTATCTATTCATTAAGTATGTAGTATACAGTATGTTAGTATGGGTACTCATTAAGTAGGTAGTATACAGTATGTTAGTATGGGTACTCATTAAGTAGGTAGTATACAATATGTTAGTATGGGTACTCATTCAGTAGGTAGTATACAGTATGTTAGTATGGGTACTCATTAAATAGGCAGTATACAGTATGTTAGTATGGGTACTCATTAAGTAGGAAGTATACAGTATGTTAGTATGGGTACTCATTAAGTAGGTAGTATACAGTATGTTAGTATGGGTACTCATTAAGTAGGTAGTATACAGTATGTCAGTATGGGTATTCGAACACAGCTCTGGTCTTTTTCCATTAGTCCACTGTTGATACAGGGATGATGTGGCCTGCTACACTTTCCTTGTTGAAAGTTCTCCAGGCGAATGTCCTGTATCAATGAGTAGAATACCAGAATATCGTTTTTGAGTGGACTATTACTTTAAGTCCTTGATATCCATAGTCCTGAATGAATCCATTCACACCTGAAAGAATGACATCTAAGGTCTTTTTGGTAACTCTTGTATAACTCTGTCCCCAGCCTGGCTTCACACCTGCAACTCACCTTCACTGGGTTCTTTCATAAAGTCGGTAAGTGTTTAACTTGATGTTTTTATTTTTTATTTTTTTATTTTTTTTTTACCTTTATTTGTAGGGATGATGGTCGGTAAGTGTTTAACTTGATGTTTGTAGGGATGATGGTCGGTAAGTGTTTAACTTGATGTGTGTAGGGATGATGGTCGGTAAGTGTTTAACTTGATGTTTGTAGGGATGATGGTCGGTAAGTGTTTAACTTGATGTTTGTAGGGATGATGGTCGGTAAGTGTTTAACTTGATGTTTGTAGGGATGATGGTCGGTAAGTGTTTAACTTGATGTTTGTAGGGATGATGGTCGGTAAGTGTTTAACTTGATGTGTGTAGGGATGATGGTCGGTAAGTGTTTAACTTGATGTGTGTAGGGATGATGGTCGGTAAGTGTTTAACTTGATGTTTGTAGGGATGATGGTCGGTAAGTGTTTAACTTGATGTTTGTAGGGATGATGGTCGGTAAGTGTTTAACTTGATGTTTGTAGGGATGATGGTCGGTAAGTGTTTAACTTGATGTTTGTAGGGATGATGGTCGGTAAGTGTTTAACTTGATGTTTGTAGGGATGATGGTCGGTAAGTGTTTAACTTGATGTTTGTAGGGATGATGGTCGGTAAGTGTTTAACTTGATGTTTGTAGGGATGATGGTCGGTAAGTGTTTAACTTGATGTTTGTAGGGATGATGGTCGGTAAGTGTTTAACTTGATGTGTGGAGGGATGATGGTCGGTAAGTGTTTAACTTGATGTTTGTAGGGATGATGGTCGGTAAGTGTTTAACTTGATGTTTGTAGGGATGATGGTCGGTAAGTGTTTAACTTGTTTGCAGGGACGATGGCAAATATAAATGTAATCATATCACATGCACGTTATTTGTTTAAATCCTGACGGTTACTGTCTTCTCATTCCCCTCTCATCCTGACGGTTACTGTCTTCTCATTCCCCTCTCATCCTGACGGTTACTGTCTTCTTATTCCCCTCTCATTCCCCTCTCATCCTGACGGTTACTGTCTTCTTATTCCCCTCTCATTCCCCTCTCATCCTGACGGTTACTGTCTTCTTATTCCCCTCTCATTCCCCTCTCATCCTGACGGTTACTGTCTTCTCATTCCCCTCTCATCCTGACGGTTACTGTCTTCTCATTCCCCTCTCATCCTGACGGTTACTGTCTTCTTATTCCCCTCTCATTCCCCTCTCATCCTGACGGTTACTGTCTTCTCATTCCCCTCTCATCCTGACGGTTACTGTCTTCTCATTCCCCTCTCATCCTGACGGTTACTGTCTTCTCATTCCCCTCTCATCCTGACGGTTACGGTCTTCTTATTCCCCTCTAATCCTGACGGTTACTGTCTTCTTATTCCCCTCTCATCCTGACGGTTACTGTCTTCTCATTCCCCTCTCATCCTGACGGTTACTGTCTTCTCATTCCCGTCTCATCCTGACGGTTACTGTCTTCTCATTCCCGTCTCATCCTGACGGTTACTGTCTTCTCATTCCCCTCTCATCCTGACGGTTACTGTCTTCTCATTCCCCTCTCATCCTGACGGTTACTGTCTTCTCATTCCCCTCTCATCCTGACGGTTACTGTCTTCTCATTCCCCTCTCATCCTGACGGTTACTGTCTTCTCATTCCCCTCTCATCCTGACGGTTACTGTCTTCTCATTCCCCTCTCATCCTGACGGTTACTGTCTTCTCATTCCCCTCTCATCCTGACGGTTACTGTCTTCTCATTCCCCTCTCATCCTGACGGTTACTGTCTTCTCATTCCCCTCTCATTCCCCTCTCATCCTGACAGTTACTGTCTTCTTATTCCCCTCTCATCCTGACAGTTACTGTCTTCTCATTCCCCTCTCATTCCCCTCTCATTCCCCTCTCATTCCCCTCTCATCCTGACAGTTACTGTCTTCTTATTCCCCTCTAATCCTGACAGTTACTGTCTTCTTATTCCCCTCTCATCCTGACAGTTACTGTCTTCTTATTCCCCTCTCATCCTGACAGTTACTGTCTTCTTATTCCCCTCTCATCCTGACAGTTACTGTCTTCTTATTCCCCTCTCATCCTGACAGTTACTGTCTTCTCATTCCCCTCTCATCCTGACAGTTACTGTCTTCTTATTCCCCTCTCATCCTGACAGTTACTGTCTTCTTATTCCCCTCTCATCCTGACAGTTACTGTCTTCTTATTCCCCTCTCATCCTGACGGTTACTGTCTTCTTATTCCCCTCTAATCCTGACGGTTACTGTCTCCTTATTCCCCTCTCATCCTGACGGTTACTGTCTTCTTATTCCCCTCTCATTCCCCTCTAATCCTGACGGTTACTGTCTTCTTATCCCCCTCTACAGAGAAGTCATCCGTAGACTCAGAGAATGAGCAGAACTCTGTTTCTCTAGAGGTGCTGCTGGTTAAAGTCTGTCACAAGAAGAGGAAGGTAAGAGAGAGAGTGAGAGCGTCTGCTAAGTGACAAAAATATAAGTGTGTGTGTGTGTGTGTGCGCGCGCTCGCTCACATCTTCTCTCATTTTACCCCTCTATCTCTCTCATCCTCTATCTCTCTCATCCTCTTTTCTCTCTTTTCTCCCCACTCTCCCATACACATTTCCACTCCCCTGTTCTCTCCCACCCCCAGGATGTGAGCTGTCCAGTGAAGCAGGTTCCTACAGGGAAGAAACAGGTGCCTCTGAACCCAGACAGCAGCACTCCCAGCAGTCAGCCCAAGCCGGGCTCCTGTCCTTCTCTGGTGGTGTCCAGTAGTGAGTTTGATGCCAGCAACGGCCACACGGTTAAGTCCTACTCCCTGTTGTTCAGAGTGTCTGGACCAGGCAGGACGCAGCACAACGGACTGGTCAATGGACAGACCAATGAGAATATAGGTAGGCTTAGTGCTGGAGTTAAACTACATGTCACTAGGGTAGATGGTGTGTGTGTGTGTTAACCCCAGTCTTGATTTGGTACAGAGGATGTGTGTGTGTGTGTGTGTGTTAACCCCAGTCTTGTATTGGTACAGAGGATGTGTGTGTGTGTGTGTGTTAACCCCAGTCTTGTATTGGTACAGAGAGTGTGTGTGTGTTAACCCCAGTCTTGTATTGGTACAGAGGATGTGTGTGTGTGTGTGTGTGTGTGTGTGTGTGTGTGTGTGTGTGTGTGTGTGTGTGTTAACCCCAGTCTTGTATTGGAACAGAGGGTGTGTGTGTGTGTGTGTGTTAACCCCAGTCTTGTATTGGTACAGAGAGTGTGTGTGTGTGTGTGTTAACCCCAGTCTTGTATTGGTACAGAGGATGTGTGTGTGTTAACCCCAGTCTTGTATTGGAACAGAGGGTGTGTGTGTGTGTGTGTTAACCCCAGTCTTGTATTGGTACAGAGGATGTGTGTGTGTTAACCCCAGTCTTGTATTGGAACAGAGTGTGTGTGTGTGTGTGTGTGTGTGTGTGTGTGTGTGTGTGTGTGTGTGTGTGTGTGTGTGTGTGTTAACCCAGTCTTGTATTGGTACAGAGAGTGTGTGTGTGTGTGTGTGTGTGTGTGTGTGTGTGTGTGTTAACCCCAGTCTTGTATTGGTACAGAGAGTGTGTGTGTGTGTTAACCCCAGTCTTGTATTGGAACAGAGTGTGTGTGTGTGTGTGTGTGTGTGTGTGTGTGTGTGTGTGTGTGTGTGTGTGTGTGTGTGTGTGTGTGTGTGTGTTAACCCCAGTCTTGTATTGGTACAGAGGATGTGTGTGTGTGTGTGTTAACCCCAGTCTTGTATTGGTACAGAGGATGTGTGTGTGTGTGTTAACCCCAGTCTTGTATTGGAACAGAGGGTGTGTGTGTGTGTGTTAACCCCAGTCTTGTATTGGAACAGAGGGTGTGTGTGTGTGTTAACCCCAGTCTTGTATTGGTACAGAGGATGTGTGTGTGTGTTAACCCCAGTCTTGTATTGGTACAGAGGATGTGTGTGTGTGTTAACCCCAGTCTTGTATTGGTACAGAGGATGTGTGTTAACCCCAGTCTTGATTTGGTACAGAGGATGTGTGTGTGTGTGTGTGTGTTAACCCCAGTCTTGTATTGGTACAGAGAGTGTGTGTGTGTGTGTGTGTAACCCCAGTCTTGTATTGGAACAGAGAGTGTGTGTGTGTGTGTGTTAACCCCAGTCTTGTATTGGTACAGAGGATGTGTGTGTGTGTGTTAACCCCAGTCTTGTATTGGAACAGAGGGTGTGTGTGTGTGTTAACCCCAGTCTTGTATTGGTACAGAGGATGTGTGTGTGTGTGTTAACCCCAGTCTTGTATTGGTACAGAGGATGTGTGTGTTAACCCCAGTCTTGTATTGGTACAGAGGATGTGTGTGTGTGTGTTAACCCCAGTCTTGTATTGGTACAGAGGATGTGTGTGTGTGTGTTAACCCCAGTCTTGTATTGGTACAGAGGATGTGTGTGTGTGTTAACCCCAGTCTTGTATTGGTACAGAGGATGTGTGTGTGTGTTAACCCCAGTCTTGTATTGGTACAGAGGATGTGTGTGTGTGTTAACCCCAGTCTTGTATTGGTACAGAGGATGTGTGTGTGTTAACCCCAGTCTTGTATTGGTACAGAGGATGTGTGTGTGTGTTAACCCCAGTCTTGTATTGGAACAGAGGGTGTGTGTGTGTGTGTGTGTGTGTGTGTGTGTGTGTGTGTGTGTGTGTGTGTGTGTGTGTGTGTGTGTGTGTGTGTGTGTGTGTGTGTGTGTGTGTGTGTGTGTGTGTGTGTGTGTGTGTGTTAACCCCAGTCTTGTATTGGAACAGAGGGTGTGTGTGTGTGTGTTAACCCCAGTCTTGTATTGGTACAGAGGATGTGTGTGTGTGTGTTAACCCCAGTCTTGTATTGGTACAGAGGATGTGTGTGTGTGTGTTAACCCCAGTCTTGTATTGGAACAGAGGGTGTGTGTGTGTGTGTGTGTTAACCCCAGTCTTGTATTGGTACAGAGGATGTGTGTGTGTGTGTTAACCCCAGTCTTGTATTGGTACAGAGGATGTGTGTGTGTGTTAACCCCAGTCTTGTATTGGTACAGAGGGTGTGTGTGTGTGTGTGTGTTAACCCCGGTCTTGTATTGGAACAGAGGGTGTGTGTGTGTGTGTTAACCCCGTCTTGTATTGGTACAGAGGATGTGTGTGTGTGTGTTAACCCCAGTCTTGTATTGGAACAGAGGGTGTGTGTGTTAACCCCAGTCTTGTATTGGTACAGAGGGTGTGTGTGTGTGTGTTAACCCCAGTCTTGTATTGGTACAGAGGGTGTGTGTGTGTGTGTGTGTGTGTGTGTGTGTGTGTTAACCCCAGTCTTGTATTGGAACAGAGGGTGTGTGTGTGTGTGTGTTAACCCCAGTCTTGTATTGGAACAGAGGGTGTGTGTGTGTGTGTGTTAACCCCAGTCTTGTATTGGAACAGAGGGGGTGTGTGTGTGTGTGTTAACCCCAGTCTTGTATTGGAACAGAGGGTGTGTGTGTGTGTGTGTGTGTTAACCCCAGTCTTGTATTGGAACAGAGGGTGTGTGTGTGTGTGTGTGTTAACCCCAGTCTTGTATTGGAACAGAGGGTGTGTGTGTGTGTGTGTTAACCCCAGTCTTGTATTGGAACAGAGGGTGTGTGTGTGTGTGTGTGTGTTAACCCCAGTCTTGTATTGGAACAGAGGGTGTGTGTGTGTGTTAACCCCAGTCTTGTATTGGTACAGAGGATGTGTGTGTGTGTTAACCCCAGTCTTGTATTGGTACAGAGGATGTGTGTGTGTGTGTTAACCCCAGTCTTGTATTGGAACAGAGGATGTGTGTGTGTGTGTGTGTGTGTTAACCCCAGTCTTGTATTGGAACAGAGGGTGTGTGTGTGTGTTAACCCCAGTCTTGTATTGGAACAGAGGGTGTGTGTGTGTGTTAACCCCAGTCTTGTATTGGAACAGAGGGGTGTGTGTGTGTTAACCCCAGTCTTGTATTGGAACAGAGGGTGTGTGTGTGTGTTAACCCCAGTCTTGTATTGGAACAGAGGGTGTGTGTGTGTGTTAACCCCAGTCTTGTATTGGAACAGAGGGTGTGTGTGTGTGTTAACCCCAGTCTTGTATTGGAACAGAGGGTGTGTGTGTGTGTGTTAACCCCAGTCTTGTATTGGAACAGAGGGTGTGTGTGTGTGTAACCCCAGTCTTGTATTGGAACAGAGGGGGTGTGTGTGTGTTAACCCCAGTCTTGTATTGGAACAGAGGGTGTGTGTGTGTGTGTTAACCCCAGTCTTGTATTGGAACAGAGGGTGTGTGTGTGTGTTAACCCCAGTCTTGTATTGGAACAGAGGGTGTGTGTGTGTGTGTTAACCCCAGTCTTGTATTGGAACAGAGGGTGTGTGTGTGTGTGTTAACCCCAGTCTTGTATTGGAACAGAGGGTGTGTGTGTGTGTTAACCCCAGTCTTGTATTGGTACAGAGGATGTGTGTAACAGGAAGAAGAGAGGCTCCACCGTCAGACAAGAAGAAGTTGGAGAAACGACGTTCGTAGCTCAGATGACTGTGTTTGATAAGAACAGGTACACACACACACACACACACACACACACACACACACACACACACACACACACAGAGAGAGCTATGTCTTACTATACTTGAGGACTTTCTGGGAACCAACTATTTGATTCCCATTCAAGTTCTTATTTTCCCTAACCCATTCTCACTCTCATATGCTGCACTTGTCTCCGGGGGACTCTGGGGCTTGTCCCGCGTCTCCGGGGGACTGTGGGGCTTGTCCCTCGTCTCCGGGGGACTGTGGGGCTTGTCCCTCGTCTCCGGGGGACTGTGGGGCTTGTCCCGCGTCTCCGGGGGACTGTGGGGCTTGTCCCGCGTCTCCGGGGGACTGTGGGGCTTGTCCCGCGTCTCCGGGGGACTGTGGGGCTTGTCCCGCGTCTCCGGGGGACTGTGGGGCTTGTCCCGCGTCTCCGGGGGACTGTGGGGCTTGTCCCGCGTCTCCGGGGGACTGTGGGGCTTGTCCCGCGTCTCCGGGGGACTGTGGGGCTTGTCCCGCGTCTCCGGGGACTGTGGGGCTTGTCCCGCGTCTCCGGGGGACTGTGGGGCTTGTCCCGCGTCTCCGGGGGACTGTGGGGCTTGTCCCGCGTCTCCGGGGGACTGTGGGGCTTGTCCCGCGTCTCCGGGGGACTGTGGGGCTTGTCCCGCGTCTCCGGGGGACTGTGGGGCTTGTCCCGCGTCTCCGGGGGACTGTGGGGCTTGTCCCGCGTCTCCGGGGGACTGTGGGGCTTGTCCCGCGTCTCCGGGGGACTGTGGGGCTTGTCCCGCGTCTCCGGGGCACTGTGGGGCTTGTCCCGCGTCTCCGGGGGACTGTGGGGCTTGTCCCGCGTCTCTGGGGGACTGTGGGGCTTGTCCCTCGTCTCCGGGGGACTGTGGGGCTTGTCCCTCGTCTCCGGGGGACTGTGGGGCTTGTCCCACAACAACTGCATTGCAGTTGGCCGTCTCGAAATCACCTTTCTTCACAAAAACCGACTCACTCTGCATCATCGATCTGAAGCTCTAGAAGACCTTTCGGGCGTCTGCAGTTGTTGGATGGCCTCTATCTGTGTGTGTGTGTGTGTGTGTGTGTGTGTGTGTGTGTGTGTGTGTGTGTGTGTAGGCGTCTGCAGTTGTTAGATGGAGAGTATGAGGTGTCTATGCAGCAGATGGTGGACTGTCCTGTCAACAAGAAGAGAGCCACCTGGGAAACGAACCTGGATGGAAAGGTACGTGTGTGTTGTCACCAGACCACAATTTGGACTTGGAAACCAGGTTTAGTATCACGTTACTCCATACCAAAACAATACCTGTGTTGTCATGTGCTACTGCCATGCTATGTTGTTGTCTTAGGTCTCTCTTTATGTACTGTTGTGTTGTCATGTGCTGCTGCCATGCTATGTTGTCTTAGGTCTCTATGTGCTGTTGTGTTGTCATGTGCTACTGCCATGCTATGTTGTTGTCTTAGGTCTCTCTTTATGTGCTGTTGTGTTGTCATGTGCTGCTGCCATGCTATGTTGTCTTAGGTCTCTATGTGCTGTTGTGTTGTCATGTGCTACTGCCATGCTATGTTGTTGTCTTAGGTCTCTATGTACTGTTGTGTTGTCATGTGCTACTGCCATGCTATGTTGTTGTCTTAGGTCTCTATGTGCTGTTGTGTTGTCATGTGCTACTGCCATGCTATGTTGTTGTCTTAGGTCTCTATGTACTGTTGTGTTGTCATGTGCTACTGCCATGCTATGTTGTTGTCTTAGGTCTCTAGGTGCTGTTGTGTTGTCATGTGCTGCTGCCATGCTATGTTGTTGTCTTAGGTCTCTAGGTGCTGTTGTGTTGTCATGTGCTACTGCCATGCTATGTTGTTGTCTTAGGTCTCTATGTGCTGTTGTGTTGTCATGTGCTACTGCCATGCTATGTTGTTGTCTTAGGTCTCTAGGTGCTGTTGTGTTGTCATGTGCTGCTGCCATGCTATGTTGTTGTCTTAGGTCTCTAGGTGCTGTTGTGTTGTCATGTGCTACTGCCATGCTATGTTGTTGTCTTAGGTCTCTATGTGCTGTTGTGTTGTCATGTGCTACTGCCATGCTATGTTGTTGTCTTAGGTCTCTCTCTAGGTGCTGTTGTGTTGTCATGTGCTACTGCCATGCTATGTTGTTGTCTTAGGTCTCTCTCTAGGTGCTGTTGTGTTGTCATGTGCTACTGCCATGCTATGTTGTTGTCTTAGGTCTCTCTCTAGGTACTGTTGTGTTGTCATGTGCTGCTGCCATGCTATGTTGTTGTCTTAGGTCTCTATGTACTGTTGTGTTGTCATGTGCTGCTGCCATGCTATGTTGTTGTCTTAGGTCTCTATGTGCTGTTGTGTTGTCATGTGCTGCTGCCATGCTATGTTGTTGTCTTAGGTCTCTATGTACTGTTGTGTTGTCATGTGCTGCTGCCATGCTATGTTGTTGTCTTAGGTCTCTATGTACTGTTGTGTTGTCATGTGCTGCTGCCATGCTATGTTGTTGTCTTAGGTCTCTATGTACTGTTGTGTTGTCATGTGCTGCTGCCATGCTATGTTGTTGTCTTAGGTCTCTATGTACTGTTGTGTTGTCATGTGCTGCTGCCATGCTATGTTGTTGTCTTAGGTCTCTATGTACTGTTGTGTTGTCATGTGCTGCTGCCATGCTATGTTGTTGTCTTAGGTCTCTATGTACTGTTGTGTTGTCATGTGCTGCTGCCATGCTATGTTGTTGTCTTAGGTCTCTATGTACTGTTGTGTTGTCATGTGCTGCTGCCATGCTATGTTGTTGTCTTAGGTCTCTATGTACTGTTGTGTTGTCATGTGCTGCTGCCATGCTATGTTGTTGTCTTAGGTCTCTCTTTATGTACTGTTGTGTTGTCATGTGCTGCTGCCATGCTATGTTGTTGTCTTAGGTCTCTCTTTATGTACTGTTGTGTTGTCATGTGCTGCTGCCATGCTATGTTGTTGTCTTAGGTCTCTCTTTATGTACTGTTGTGTTGTCATGTGCTGCTGCCATGCTATGTTGTTGTCTTAGGTCTCTCTTTATGTACTGTTGTGTTGTCATGTGCTGCTGCCATGCTATGTTGTCTTAGGTCTCTCTTTATGTACTGTTGTGTTGTCATGTGCTGTTGCCATGCTATGTTGTCTTAGGTCTCTCTTTATGTACTGTTGTGTTGTCATGTGCTACTGCCATGCTATGTTGTTGTCTTAGGTCTCTATGTACTGTTGTGTTGTCATGTGCTGCTGCCATGCTATGTTGTTGTCTTAGGTCTTTATGTAGTGTTGTGTTGTCATGTGCTGCTGCCATGCTATGTTGTCTTAGGTCTCTCTTTATGTACTGTTGTGTTGTCATGTGCTGTTGCCATGCTATGTTGTCTTAGGTCTCTCTTTATGTACTGTTGTGTTGTCATGTGCTACTGCCATGCTATGTTGTTGTCTTAGGTCTCTATGTGCCGTTGTGTTGTCATGTGCTGCTGCCATGCTATGTTGTTGTCTTAGGTCTCTATGTACTGTTGTGTTGTCATGTGCTGCTGCCATGCTATGTTGTTGTCTTAGGTCTCTATGTGCCGTTGTGTTGTCATGTGCTGCTGCCATGCTATGTTGTTGTCTTAGGTCTCTATGTGCTGTTGTGTTGTCATGTGCTGCTGCCATGCTATGTTGTTGTCTTAGGTCTCTCTTTATGTACTGTTGTGTTGTCATGTGCTGTTGCCATGCTATGTTGTTGTCTTAGGTCTCTATGTACTGTTGTGTTGTCATGTGCTGCTGCCATGCTATGTTGTTGTCTTCGGTCTCTATGTACTGTTGTGTTGTCATGTGCTGCTGCCATGCTATGTTGTCTTAGGTCTCTCTTTATGTACTGTTGTGTTGTCATGTGCTGCTGCCATGCTATGTTGTTGTCTTAGGTCTCTATGTGCTGTTGTGTTGTCATGTGCTGCTGCCATGCTATGTTGTTGTCTTAGGTCTTTATGTACTGTTGTGTTGTCATGTGCTGCTGCCATGCTATGTTGTTGTCTTAGGTCTCTATGTGCTGTTGTGTTGTCATGTGCTGCTGCCATGCTATGTTGTTGTCTTAGGTCTCTCTTTATGTACGGTTGTGATGTGTGTTTGGTCCTATATTTTTATATACATGTGTGTGTGTGTGTGTGTGTATAATTTTTAATCCCAGCCCTCGTCCCCGCAGGAGGCCATTTGCCTTTTGGTAGGCCCTCATTGTAAATAAGAAGTTGTTCTTTAACTGACTTGCCTCGTTAAATAAAGTTCAATAAAAAATGTAAATAAATAAAAGGTATATTAACAAGTCCCAGAATGGCTCCTGATCCAGTCAGATACTCTGTTCAATAGTTAGGCTCCTGATCCAGTCAGATGAACTCAGCTACTCTGTTCAATAGTTAGGCTCCTGATCCAGTCAGATGAACTCAGCTACTCTGTTCATTAGTTAGGGATCTTAGAAGTTCAGTATTGTTACATTTAAACATGATACAGTCCAGGCTTAGTGGAGAGCTAACATGATACAGTCCAGGCTAAGTGGGGAGCTAACATGATACAGTCCAGGCTAAGTGGGGAGCTAACATGATACAGTCCAGGCTAAGTGGGGAGCTAACATGATACAGTCCAGGCTAAGTGGGGAGCTAACATGATACAGTCCAGGCTAAGTGGGGAGCTAACATGATACAGTCCAGGCTAAGTGGGGAGCTAACATGATACAGTCCAGGCTAAGTGGGGAGCTAACATGATACAGTCCAGGCTAAGTGGGGAGCTAACATGATACAGTCCAGGCTAAGTGGGGAGCTAACATGATACAGTCCAGGCTAAGTGGGGAGCTAACATGATACAGTCCAGGCTAAGTGGGGAGCTAACATGATACAGTCCAGGCTAAGTGGGGAGCTAACATGATACAGTACAGGCTAAGTGGGGAGCTAACATGATACAGTCCAGACTCACAGTACAGGCTAAGTGGAGAGCTAACATGATACAGTACAGGCTAAGTGGAGAGCTAACATGATACAGTACAGGCTAAGTGGACTTTCATGATACAGTCAGACTCCCAGTACAGGCTAAGTGGAGAGCTAACATGATACAGTACAGGCTAAGTGGAGAGCTAACATGATACAGTACAGGCTAAGTGGAGAGCTAACATGATACAGTCCAGACTCCCAGTACAGGCTAAGTGGAGAGCTAACATGATACAGTACAGGCTAAGTGGAGAGCTAACATGATGCAGTCCAGACTCCCAGTACAGGCTAAGTGGCGACAGGCACGGTGTACTCCGTTGGGGACATCGACTGCGTTGATAAACAAATTTGATCCGAGAGATACATTTGGCAGGAAGTATCGAAAATAAAAATGATTGTATCAAAAAAAGTACAGAAGTTTTGTATAGTGTGCATCACTAGTGTGTAATTCCTCCTCCCAGGCCCCTGGTCTTCCTCTCTGAACAGACCGGAAGAGGTCAGCACTTCCCTTTACTCATGTCTTTGTCTCTCTCTCTCCCTCCCCCACTTTCTGTAGCTCCTCCCTCCGTTTGAGACGTTCTCCAAGGGTCCTACTCTCCAGTTCACACTGCGTTGGACAGGCGAGCCCAGTGATAGGTCGACGGCCCCTGTGGCCAAACCCCTCGCCACACGGAACGCTGACGCTAGCAGCCTGACCTCCGACCCTAAGCCCTGCTCCCTCAGACCCACTCAGACCGTAGGTGAGACACGGGCCAGACGACGCACGCGCACACATACGGACTGTTGTAATCTGTAGAAGCTCACTAAATGGTGTCAATTTAAAGGGATACGTTAACATACACCATGTTTAAATGAATATCATTTTTATGTCTTTGCGTCCGTTTATAAAGGAAGTTAAGAGGTAGTTTTGTGAGCCAATGCTAACTAGCGTTAGCACAATGACTGGTAGTCTATGGTGTCTGCTAGCGAACATTAGTTAGCAATTGCGCCAGTGATAGTTATCAACATCCTTCATACTGGACACTGAGAAATAAAACTAGTATCCACGAGTTCATCTGATTTCTGGGGAAGTAGATAAATGACCTCATTACCAAAATCCTGATGTATCCTTTGAACGTGGAACAGGTTAAAGAATCCCTTTGAACGTGGAACACGTTCTATGACCTCACCAAAGAATCCCTTTAAACGTGGTACACGTTCTATGACCTCACCAAAGAATCCATTTAAACGTGGTACACGTTCTATGACCTCACCAAATAATCCCTTTTAACGTGGAACACGTTCTATGACCTCACCAAAGAATCCCTTTAAATGTGGAACACGTTCTATGACCTCACCAAAGAATCCCTTTAAACGTGGTACACGTTCTATGACCTCACCAAAGAATCCCTTTAAACGTGGAACACGTTCTATGACCTCACCAAAGAATCCCTTTAAACGTGGTACACGTTCTATGACCTCACCAAAGAATCCCTTTAAATGTGGAACACGTTCTATGACCTCACCAAAGAATCCCTTTAAACGTGGTACACGTTCTATGACCTCACCAAAGAATCCATTTAAACGTGGTACACGTTCTATGACCTCACCAAATAATCCCTTTTAACGTGGAACACGTTCTATGACCTCACCAAAGAATCCCTTTAAACGTGGTACACGTTCTATGACCTCACCAAAGAATCCCTTTAAACGTGGTACACGTTCTATGACCTCACCAAAGAATCCCTTTAAACGTGGAACACGTTTCTTCCCTCTCTCTGTAGCTGTGAAAGACTCCTTCAGCAGTTCAGAGTTTCAGATGAGACAAGAACACACACTTGAGGAACCAAGTGACAATCTACGCATATTCTACCAGGTGAGAAGGAGAAACACACTTGTATTCTTGACTTTAGAGCAGATTGCATTGTGCAATCCATGTCTGAATCACAGTTGTGTTGTGCTTGTCTTTTGTTCTCTTGTTATGTGTCTGACTGGAGGTGGATGGTATTAGAGACCTGGTTCTTTATAACAGGTCTGACTGGGGGTTATTCGAGACCTGGTCTTTTATAACAGGCCTGACTGGGGGGTGGATGGTATTAGAGACCTGGTCCTTTATAACAGGTCTGACTGGGGGGTGGATGGTATTAGAGACCTGGTCCTTTATAACAGGTCTGACTGGTGGTTATTAGAGACCTGGTCCTTTATAACAGGTCTGACTGGGGGGTGGATGGTATTAGAGACCTGGTTCTTTATAACAGGTCTGACTGGAGGTTATTAGAGACCTGGTCCTTTATAACAGGTCTGACTGGGGGTTATTAGAGACCTGGTCCTTTATAACAGGTCTGACTGGAGGTTATTAGAGACCTGGTCCTTTATAACAGGTCTGACTGGGGGTTATTAGAGACCTGGTTCTTTATAACAGGTCTGACTGGGGGTTATTAGAGACCTGGTCCTTTATAACAGGTCTGACTGGAGGTTATTAGAGATCTGGTCCTTTATAACAGGTCTGACTGGGGGTTATTAGAGACCTGGTCCTTTATAACAGGTCTGACTGGGGGGTATTAGAGATCTGGTCCTTTATAACAGGTCTGACTGGGGGTTATTAGAGACCTGGTCCTTTATAACAGGTCTGACTGGAGGTTATTAGAGACCTGGTCCTTTATAACAGGTCTGACTGGGGGTTATTAGAGACCTGGTTCTTTATAACAGGTCTGACTGGGGGTTATTAGAGACCTGGTCCTTTATAACAGGTCTGACTGGGGGGTGGATGGTATTAGAGACCTGGTCCTTTATAACAGGTCTGACTGGGGGGTGGATGGTATTAGAGACCTGGTCCTTTATAACAGGTCTGACTGGGGGGTGGATGGTATTAGAGACCTGGTTCTTTATAACAGGTCTGACTGGGGGTTATTAGAGACCTGGTCCTTTATAACAGCTCTGACTGGGGGGTGGATGGTATTAGAGACCTGGTCCTTTATAACAGGTCTGACTGGGGGGTGGATGGTATTAGAGACCTGGTCCTTTATAACAGCTCTGACTGGGGGGTGGATGGTATTAGAGACCTGGTCCTTTATAGCAGGTCTGACTGGGGGGTGGATGGTATTAGAGACCTGGTCCTTTATAGCAGGTCTGACTGGGGGTTTTTAGAGACCTGGTCCTTTATAGCAGGTCTGCATCCTGTTCCCTATATAGTGCCCTTCATTTGACCAGGGCCCATGGTTCACTATGTAGGCAATAGGGTCCCATTTGGTACAATGTATTTCAGACTTGGCTGTCTATGATGGGGAGTTTCATAGTTTCTACTGACTCATACTCTATGGTCAGACTGGCTGACCTTTTGTGTAGAATTACATGGTCTATATCCTTCTCACGCTCTCCTTCTCTCTCTCCCTCCCTCACCCCTCCCTCCCTCTCTCTCTCTCTCTCTTTCTTTCTCACTCTCTCTCTCTCTCCCTCCCTCCCTCCCTCACCCCTCTCACTCTCTCTTTCTCTCTCTCTCTCCCTCCCCCTCCCTCTCTCTCTCTCTCTCTCTCTCTCTCTCTCTCTCTCTCTCTCCCCCTCACCCCTCTCTGTCTCTCTCTCTCTCTCTCCTTCTCTCTCTAGTTCCTGTATAACCACAACACACAGCAGCAAACCGAGGCTAGAGATGACCTCCACTGTCCCTGGTGCACTCTGAACTGTAGGAGACTCTACAGTCTCCTCAAACACCTCAAACTGGCCCACAGCAGATTCATCTTCAACTACGTGGTGAGAGCGAGGGGAAGAGAGAGAGAGAGAGAGACACCCAGAGACAGTGTGTGTGTGTTTGTCTGGTGCACTCTGAACTGTAGAGGACTAGTCTCCTCAAACTGGCCCACAGCAGATTCATCTTCAACTATGACTGCATTTAGACAGGCAGCCCAATTCTGATATTTTGCCAATAATTGGGCTGGCTGTGTAAACAGCCTAGGAGGTGAGAGAGACCGGGGGCGTGTGTGTGGGGTGGCGGGGTTGTACTGTCAGGAGCTGTACATATTGGGGGCTGAATAAGGGCTGGTTATTAAACTAGACAGGTCTGTTGTGATTGACATGTCCTATGACCTCACCAGCCCCACCCTAAAGGAGCGAGGATAGACGTGTCTATTAATGAGCGTTACGACGGGGTGCATGCTGGGAATCCTCGGGATATTCACAGTCAGCCCGGCTTCGCCTTCAGCAGGAACGGACCCGTCAAGAGATCCCCCGTCACACACATCCTCGTCTGCAGGTAACTGGGTACACACGTCTGGGTCACACACACACACACACACACACACACACACACACGCACCTTCATCTGCAGGTAACTGGGTACACTTTCTGGGTCACACACACACGCACCTTCATCTGCAGGTAACTGGGTACACACGTCTGGGTCACACACACGCACCTTCATCTGCAGGTAACTGGGTACACACGTCTGGGTCACACACACACACACTCTTCTGTTCTCCTTCTCCTTCCTTCTCCTCCTTCTCCTTCTGTTTTACTTCCTGTAGGATCTTTACCTCTCTCTCTTTCCCTCTCCTCTCCTTCCTGTAGGATATTTACCTCTCTCTCTCCTCTGTTCTCCTTCCTGTAGGATCTTTACCTCTCTCTCTTTCCCTCTCTTCTGTTCTCCTTCCAGTAGGATCTTTACCTCTCTCTTCCTGTAGGCTAAAGCATGTATGTATTCAGGTACAATTGACAGTCACTTACTAACCCCTCCCTCTCCTCCCCTTAGACCGAAGCGTCTCCTCCCCCCCAGTCTGTGTGAGTTCCTGGAGGCTGATGGAGGAGAGGGAGACCAGCAGAGAATCATCCCAGGTCACAACCGCCTCTACTTCCGCTCAGACAGCTGTACCCCCAAAACACCCCAGGAGGTAGATCACGACAGTGAGGATGAGACTGACCCCTTCTGGCTCCGAGAGAGGACCATCATGGTGAGAGACGCAAACACACACTGAGCAGGTAGCTACCACATGATGAGATACACACTGAGCAGGTAGCTACCACACATGATGAGATACACACTGAGCAGGTAGCTACCACATGATGAGATACACACTGAGCAGGTAGCTACCACATGATGAGATACACACTGAGCAGGTAGCTACCGCACATGGTGAGATACACACTGAGCAGGTAGCTACCACACATGATGAGATACACACTGAGCAGGTAGCTACCACACATGATGAGATACATGGTGAGATACACACTGAGCAGGTAGCTACCACACATGGTGAGATACACACTGAGCAGGTAGCTACCGCACATGATGAGATACACACTGAGCAGGTAGCTACCGCACATGATGAGATACACACTGAGCAGGTAGCTACCGCACATGATGAGATACACACTGAGCAGGTAGCTACCGCACATGATGAGATACACACTGAGCAGGTAGCTACCGCACATGATGAGATACACACTGAGCAGGTAGCTACCACATGGTGAGATACACACTGAGCAGGTAGATACCACACATGGTGAGATACACACTGAGCAGGTAGCTACCGCACATGGTGAGGTACACACTGAGCAGGTAGCTACCGCACATGGTGAGATACACACTGAGCAGGTAGCTACCACACATGATGAGATACACTGAGCAGGTAGCTACCACACATGATGAGATACACACTGAGCAGGTAGCTACCGCACATGGTGAGATACACACTGAGCAGGTAGCTACCACACATGGTGAGATACACACTGAGCAGGTAGCTACCACACATGGTGAGATACACACTGAGCAGGTAGCTACCACACATGGTGAGATACACACTGAGCAGGTAGCTACCACACATGATGAGATACACACTGAGCAGGTAGCTACCACACATGATGAGATACACACTGAGCAGGTAGCTACCACACATGGTGAGATACACACTGAGCAGGTAGCTACCGCACATGATGAGATACACACTGAGCAGGTAGCTACCACACACGGTGAGATATACACTGAGCAGGTAGCTACCACATGATGAGATACACACTGAGCAGGTAGCTACCACACATGGTGAGATATACACTGAGCAGGTAGCTACCACACATGATGAGATACACACTGAGCAGGTAGCTACCACACATGGTGAGATACACACTGAGCAGGTAGCTACCGCACATGATGAGATATACACTGAGCAGGTAGCTACCACACATGGTGAGATACACACTGAGCAGGTAGCTACCACACATGGTGAGATACACACTGAGCAGGTAGCTACCGCACATGGTGAGATACACACTGAGCAGGTAGCTACCACACATGATGAGATATACACTGAGCAGGTAGCTACCACACATGGTGAGATATACACTGAGCAGGTAGCTACCACACATGGTGAGATACACACTGAGCAGGTAGCTACCACACATGATGAGATACACACTGAGCAGGTAGCTACCACACATGGTGAGATACACACTGAGCAGGTAGCTACCACACATGGTGAGATACACACTGAGCAGGTAGCTACCGCACATGGTGAGATACACACTGAGCAGGTAGCTACCACACATGATGAGATATACACTGAGCAGGTAGCTACCACACATGGTGAGATATACACTGAGCAGGTAGCTACCACACATGGTGAGATACACACTGAGCAGGTAGCTACCGCACATGGTGAGATACACACTGAGCAGGTAGCTACCACATTACAGACTGTAGGTTTTAGGCCCATACAAACCCAGGTCTACTCTGCACCAGTACAGACTGTAGGTATTAGGCCCATACAAACCCAGGTCTACTCTGCACCAGTACAGACTGTAGGTATTAGGCCCATACAAACCCAGGTCTACTCTGCACCAGTACAGACTGTAGGCTTTAGGCCCATACAAACCCAGGTCTACTCTGCACCAGTACAGACTGTAGGCTTTAGGCCCATACAAACCCAGGTCTACTCTGCACCAGTACAGACTGTAGGCTTTAGGCCCATACAAACCCAGGTCTACTCTGCACCAGTACAGACTGTAGGCTTTAGGCCCATACAAACCCAGGTCTACTCTGCACCAGTACAGACTGTAGGCTTTAGGCCCATACAAACCCAGGTCTACTCTGCACCAGTACAGACTGTAGGTATTAGGCCCATACAAACCCAGGTCTACTCTGCACCAGTACAGACTGTAGGTATTAGGCCCATACAAACCCAGGTCTACTCTGCACCAGTACAGACTGTAGGTATTAGGCCCATACAAACCCAGGTCTACTCTGCACCAGTACAGACTGTAGGCTTTAGGCCCATACAAACCCAGGTCTACTCTGCACCAGTACAGACTGTAGGCTTTAGGCCCATACAAACCCAGGTCTACTCTGCACCAGTACAGACTGTAGGCTTTAGGCCCATACAAACCCAGGTCTACTCTGCACCAGTACAGCCTGTAGGTATTAGGCCCATACAAACCCAGGTCTACTCTGCACCAGTACAGCCTGTAGGCTTTAGGCCCATACAAACCCAGGTCTACTCTGCACCAGTACAGCCTGTAGGCTTTAGGCCCATACAAACCCAGGTCTACTCTGCACCAGTACAGACTGTAGGCTTTAGGCCCATACAAACCCAGGTCTACTCTGCACCAGTACAGACTGTAGGCTTTAGGCCCATACAAACCCAGGTCTACTCTGCACCAGTACAGACTGTAGGCTTTAGGCCCATACAAACCCAGGTCTACTCTGCACCAGTACAGCCTGTAGGTATTAGGCCCATACAAACCCAGGTCTACTCTGCACCAGTACAGACTGTAGGCTTTAGGCCCATACAAACCCAGGTCTACTCTGCACCAGTACAGACTGTAGGCTTTAGGCCCATACAAACCCAGGTCTACTCTGCACCAGTACAGACTGTAGGTATTAGGCCCATACAAACCCAGGTCTACTCTGCACCAGTACAGACTGTAGGCTTTAGGCCCATACAAACCCAGGTCTACTCTGCACCAGTACAGCCTGTAGGTATTAGGCCCATACAAACCCAGGTCTACTCTGCACCAGTACAGACTGTAGGTATTAGGCCCATACAAACCCAGGTCTACTCTGCACCAGTACAGCCTGTAGGTATTAGGCCCATACAAACCCAGGTCTACTCTGCACCAGTACAGACTGTAGGCTTTAGGCCCAAACAAACCCAGGTCTACTCTGCACCAGTACAGCCTGTCTAGGTACAGCCTGTAGGCCCATACAAACCCAGGTCTACTCTGCACCAGTACAGCCTGTAGGCTTTAGGCCCATACAAACCCAGGTCTACTCTGCACCAGTACAGCCTGTAGGTATTAGGCCCATACAAACCCAGGTCTACTCTGCACCAGTACAGCCTGTAGGTATTAGGCCCATACAAACCCAGGTCTACTCTGCACCAGTACAGACTGTAGGCTTTAGGCCCATACAAACCCAGGTCTACTCTGCACCAGTACAGACTGTAGGTATTAGGCCCATACAAACCCAGGTCTACTCTGCACCAGTACAGACTGTAGGCTTTAGGCCCATACAAACCCAGGTCTACTCTGCACCAGTACAGCCTCTAGGTAGCCTGGTCTACTCTGCACCAGTACAGACTGTAGGCCCATACAAACCCAGGTCTACTCTGCACCAGTACAGACTGTAGGTATTAGGCCCATACAAACCCAGGTCTACTCTGCACCAGTACAGCCTGTAGGTATTAGGCCCATACAAACCCAGGTCTACTCTGCACCAGTACAGACTGTAGGCTTTAGGCCCATACAAACCCAGGTCTACTCTGCACCAGTACAGCCTGTCTAGGTATTAGGCCCCATACAAACCCAGGTCTACTCTGCACCAGTACAGCCTGTAGGTATTAGGCCCATACAAACCCAGGTCTACTCTGCACCAGTACAGACTGTAGGCTTTAGGCCCATACAAACCCAGGTCTACTCTGCACCAGTACAGACTGTAGGTATTAGGCCCATACAAACCCAGGTCTACTCTGCACCAGTACAGACTGTAGGCTTTAGGCCCATACAAACCCAGGTCTACTCTGCACCAGTACAGCCTGTAGGTATTAGGCCCATACAAACCCAGGTCTACTCTGCACCAGTACAGCCTGTAGGTACAAACCCAGGTCTATTAGGCCCATACAAAAACCCAGGTCTACTCTGCACCAGTACAGCCTGTAGGTATTAGGCCCATACAAACCCAGGTCTACTCTGCACCAGTACAGACTGTAGGTATTAGGCCCATACAAACCCAGGTCTACTCTGCACCAGTACAGACTGTAGGCTTTAGGCCCATACAAACCCAGGTCTACTCTGCACCAGTACAGCCTGTAGGTATTAGGCCCATACAAACCCAGGTCTACTCTGCACCAGTACAGCCTGTAGGTATTAGGCCCATACAAACCCAGGTCTACTCTGCACCAGTACAGCCTGTAGGCTTTAGGCCCATACAAACCCAGGTCTACTCTGCACCAGTACAGCCTGTAGGCTTTAGGCCCATACAAACCCAGGTCTACTCTGCACCAGTACAGCCTGTAGGTATTAGGCCCATACAAACCCAGGTCTACTCTGCACCAGTACAGCCTGTAGGTATTAGGCCCATACAAACCCAGGTCTACTCTGCACCAGTACAGACTGTAGGCTTTAGGCCCATACAAACCCAGGTCTACTCTGCACCAGTACAGACTGTAGGTATTAGGCCCATACAAACCCAGGTCTACTCTGCACCAGTACAGACTGTAGGCTTTAGGCCCATACAAACCCAGGTCTACTCTGCACCAGTACAGCCTGTAGGTATTAGGCCCATACAAACCCAGGTCTACTCTGCACCAGTACAGACTGTAGGTATTAGGCCCATACAAACCCAGGTCTACTCTGCACCAGTACAGCCTGTAGGTATTAGGCCCATACAAACCCAGGTCTACTCTGCACCAGTACAGCCTGTAGGCTTTAGGCCCATACAAACCCAGGTCTACTCTGCACCAGTACAGCCTGTAGGTATTAGGCCCATACAAACCCAGGTCTACTCTGCACCAGTACAGCCTGTAGGTATTAGGCCCATACAAACCCAGGTCTACTCTGCACCAGTACAGACTGTAGGCTTTAGGCCCATACAAACCCAGGTCTACTCTGCACCAGTACAGCCTGTAGGTATTAGGCCCATACAAACCCAGGTCTACTCTGCACCAGTACAGCCTGTAGGTATTAGGCCCATACAAACCCAGGTCTACTCTGCACCAGTACAGCCTGTAGGCTTTAGGCCCATACAAACCCAGGTCTACTCTGCACCAGTACAGACTGTAGGTATTAGGCCCATACAAACCCAGGTCTACTCTGCACCAGTACAGCCTGTAGGTATTAGGCCCATACAAACCCAGGTCTACTCTGCACCAGTACAGCCTGTAGGCTTTAGGCCCATACAAACCCAGGTCTACTCTGCACCAGTACAGACTGTAGGTATTAGGCCCATACAAACCCAGGTCTACTCTGCACCAGTACAGCCTGTAGGTATTAGGCCCATACAAACCCAGGTCTACTCTGCACCAGTACAGACTGTAGGTATTAGACCCATACAAACCCAGGTCTACTCTGCACCAGTACAGACTGTAGGTATTAGGCCCATACAAACCCAGGTCTACCATTACAACAGAGCCACACTGACATTGGGTTTGGAGTCTCCAACTTGACTCCTGATCCACTCTGACTGTTGTTCTGTCTACAGCAAATCCAGGAGTTTACAGACGTGAACGATGGAGAGAAGGAGGTGATGAAGCTGTGGAACCTTCACGTCATGAAGTCTGGGTACGTACCCCGCATTAACGCCCTGTTTAAAGCATCATCATCAACATGAAGTCTGGGTACGTACCCCGCATTAACGCCCTGTTTAAAGCATCATCATCAACATGAAGTCTGGGTACGTACCCCGCATTAACGCCCTGTTTAAAGCATCATCATCAACACGTTGCTGTGTGTCATGAAGTCTGGGTACGTACCCCGCATTAACGCCCTGTTTAAAGCATCATCATCAACACGTTGCTGTGTGTCATGAAGTCTGGGTACGTACCCCGCATTAACGCCCTGTTTAAAGCATCATCATCAACACGTTGCTGTGTGTCATGAAGTCTGGGTACGTACCCCGCATTAACGCCCTGTTTAAAGCATCATCATCAACACGTTGCTGTGTGTCATGAAGTCTGGGTACGTACCCCGCATTAACGCCCTGTTTAAAGCATCATCATCAACATGAAGTCTGGGTACGTACCCCGCATTAACGCCCTGTTTAAAGCATCATCATCACCACGTTGCTGTGTGTCATGAAGTCTGGGTACGTACCCCGCATTAACGCCCTGTTTAAAGCATCATCATCAACACGTTGCTGTGTGTCATGAAGTCTGGGTACGTACCCTGCATTAACGCCCTGTTTAAAGCATCATCATCAACACGTTGCTGTGTGTCATGAAGTCTGGGTACGTACCCCGCATTAACGCCCTGTTTAAAGCATCATCATCAACACGTTGCTGTGTGTCATGAAGTCTGGGTACGTACCCCGCATTAACGCCCTGTTTAAAGCATCATCATCATCAACATGAAGTCTGGGTACGTACCCGCATTAACGCCCTGTTTAAAGCATCATCATCAACACGTTGCTGTGTGTCATGAAGTCTGGGTACGTACCCCGCATTAACGCCCTGTTTAAAGCATCATCATCAACACGTTGCTGTGTGTCATGAAGTCTGGGTACGTACCCCGCATTAACGCCCTGTTTAAAGCATCATCAACACGTTGCTGTGTGTCATGAAGTCTGGGTACGTACCCCGCATTAACGCCCTGTTTAAAGCATCATCATCAACATGAAGTCTGGGTACGTACCCCGCATTAACGCCCGGTTTAAAGCATCATCATCAACATGAAGTCTGGGTACGTACCCCGCATTAACGCCCTGTTTAAAGCATCATCAACACGTTGCTGTGTGTCATGAAGTATGGGCACGTACCCCGCATTAACGCCCTGTTTAAAGCATCATCAACACGTTGCTGTGTGTCATGAAGTCTGGGTACGTACCCCGCATTAACGCCCTGTTTAAAGCATCATCATCAACATGAAGTCTGGGTACGTACCCCGCATTAACGCCCTGTTTAAAGCATCATCAACACGTTGCTGTGTGTCATGAAGTCTGGGTACGTACCCCGCATTAACGCCCTGTTTAAAGCATCATCATCAACATGAAGTCTGGGTACGTACCCCGCATTAACGCCCTGTTTAAAGCATCATCAACACGTTGCTGTGTGTCATGAAGTCTGGGTACGTACCCCGCATTAACGCCCTGGCCTCGTTATACAGCCTGTTTAAAGCATCATCATCAACACGTTGCTGTGTGTCATGAAGTCTGGGTACGTACCCCGCATTAACGCCCTGTTTAAAGCATCATCAACACGTTGCTGTGTGTCATGAAGTCTGGGTACGTACCCCGCATTAACGCCCTGTTTAAAGCATCATCATCAACACGTTGCTGTGTGTCATGAAGTCTGGGTACGTACCCTGCATTAACGCCCTGTTTAAAGCATCATCATCAACACGTTGCTGTGTGTCATGAAGTCTGGGTACGTACCCCGCATTAACGCCCTGTTTAAAGCATCATCATCAACATGAAGTCTGGGTACGTACCCCACATTAACGCCCTGTTTAAAGCATCATCATCAACACGTTGCTGTGTGTCATGAAGTCTGGGTACGTACCCCGCATTAACGCCCTGTTTAAAGCATCATCATCAACACGTTGCTGTGTGTCATGAAGTCTGGGTACGTACCCCGCATTAACGCCCTGTTTAAAGCATCATCATCAACATGAAGTCTGGGTACGTACCCCGCATTAACGCCCTGTTTAATGCATCATCATCAACATGAAGTCTGGGTACGTACCCCGTATTAACGCTCTGTTTAAAGCATCATCGTCAACATGAAGTCTGGGTACGTACCCCGCATTAACGCCCTGTTTAAAGCATCATCATCAACACGTTGCTGTGTGTCATGAAGTCTGGGTACGTACCCCGCATTAACGCCCTGTTTAAAGCATCATCATCAACACGTTGCTGTGTGTCATGAAGTCTGGGTACGTACCCCGCATTAACGCCCTGTTTAAAGCATCATCATCAACATGAAGTCTGGGTACGTACCCCGCATTAACGCCCTGTTTAAAGCAGCATCATCATCAACATGAAGTCTGGGTACGTACCCCGCATTAACGCCCTGTTTAAAGCATCATCAACACGTTGCTGTGTGTCATGAAGTCTGGGTACGTACCCCGCATTAACGCCCTGTTTAAAGCATCATCATCAACATGAAGTCTGGGTACGTACCCCGCATTAACGCCCTGTTTAAAGCATCATCATCAACATGAAGTCTGGGTACGTACCCCGCATTAACGCCCTGTTTAAAGCATCATCAACACGTTGCTGTGTGTCATGAAGTATGGGTACGTACCCCGCATTAACGCCCTGTTTAAAGCATCATCATCAACACGTTGCTGTGTGTCATGAAGTCTGGGTACGTACCCCGCATTAACGCCCTGTTTAAAGCATCATCATCAACACGTTGCTGTGTGTCATGAAGTCTGGGTACGTACCCCGCATTAACGCCCTGTTTAAAGCATCATCATCAACATGAAGTCTGGGTACGTACCCCGCATTAACGCCCTGTTTAAAGCATCATCATCAACACGTTGCTGTGTGTCATGAAGTCTGGGTACGTACCCCGCATTAACGCCCTGTTTAAAGCATCATCATCAACACGTTGCTGTGTGTCATGAAGTCTGGGTACGTACCCCGCATTAACGCCCTGTTTAAAGCATCATCATCAACACGTTGCTGTGTGTCATGAAGTCTGGGTACGTACCCCGCATTAACGCCCTGTTTAAAGCATCATCATCAACATGAAGTCTGGGTACGTACCCCGCATTAACGCCCTGTTTAAAGCATCATCATCAACACGTTGCTGTGTGTCATGAAGCATGAAGTCATGAAGTCTGGGTACGTACCCCGCATTAACGCCCTGGCCTCGTTATACAGCCTGTTTAAAGCATCATCAGGCGTTGCTGTGTGTCGTTCTCTAGACGTTGCTGTGTGTCGTTCTCTAGACGTTGCTGTGTGTCGTTCTCTAGACGTTGCTGTGTGTCGTTCTCTAGACGTTGCTGCGTGTCGTTCTCTAGACGTTGCTGCGTGTCGTTCTCTAGACGTTGCTGCGTGTCGTTCTCTAGACGTTGCTGCGTGTCGTTCTCTAGACGTTGCGCGTGTCGTTCTCTAGCGTTGCTGCGTGTCGTTCTCTAGACGTTGCTGCGTGTGTTCTCTAGCGTTGCTGCGTGTCGTTCTCTAGGCGTTGCTGCGTGTCGTTCTCTAGACGTTGCTGCGTGTCGTTCTCTGAGACGTTGCTGCGTGTCGTTCTCTAGACGTTGCTGCGTGTCGTTCTCTAGGCGTTGCTGCGTGACGTTCTCTAGGCGTTGCTGCGTGTCGTTCTCTAGACGTTGCTGCGTGTCGTTGCTGCGTGTCGTTCTCTAGGCGTTGCTGCGTGTCGTTCTCTAGGCGTTGCTGCGTGACGTTCTCTAGGCGTTGCTGCGTGTTCTCTAGTTCTGCGTGTCGTTCTCTAGACGTTGCTGCGTGTCGTTCTCTAGACGTTGCTGCGTGTCGTTCTCTAGACGTTGCTGCGTGTGTTCTCTAGACGTTGCTGCGTGTCGTTCTCTAGACGTTGCTGCGTGTCGTTCTCTAGACGTTGCTGCGTGTCGTTCTCTAGACGTTGCTGCGTGTCGTTCTCTAGACGTTGCTGCGTGTCGTTCTCTAGACGTTGCTGCGTGTCGTTCTCTAGACGTTGCTGCGTGTCGTTCTCTAGAAGACGTTGCTGTGGTCTTGGCCTGTGCACTTGAGCCAACAGCTGGCACATACAGTGTGGGGTTAGCCGACATGATGAGATTATTATGGATAAGGGCTAGATTAGTTTTTTTTTTTTTTTTTTTTGGGGGGTCAAATGACCCTGGATACTTATTGCGAAGGAGCATCAAGTAGGCAAGTTCATCACCGTGCACTTTCACCTCCCTGTGAAGTTCATCACCGTGCACTTTCACCTCCCTGTGAAGTTCATCACCGTGCACTTTCACCTCCCTGTGAAGTTCATCACTTATTAAGTCTGTAGTTTAATAAACTGTGAATCATAGTGGGAGGACCACACACCATATCGTCGCATGACTCCAAGTTTACTTCCATATGATGGTTGGATGGAAACCTGCTTAATGACATCTATTTCTCACTCATTTACAGTTTAAAACAACAGAATCTCTATTATTTGTATTTTTTATTTTACTAGGCAAGTCAGTTAAGAACAAATTCTTATTTTCAATGACGGCCTAGGAACAGTGGGTTAACTGCCTTGTTCAGGGGCAGAACTACAGATTTTTACCTTGCCGGCTCGGGGATTCAATCTAGCAACCTTTCGGTTACTGGCCCAACGCTCTAACCACTAGGCTACCTGCTCTAACCACTAGGCTACCTGCTCTAACCACTAGGCTACCTGCTCTAACCACTAGGCTACCTGCTGCCCCAAATGAATTCTTATTAACCAGGCGCTCTCGACTAGAGGCTCCATAGTGTCTGTGGCGCAGGCTGAATGTTTGACGTCCCTATTCTAATCCCTCTCTCCCTCTCTCTCCCCTCCTCTCTCTCTCTCTCCCCTCCTCTCTCTCTCCCCCCACACTCTCTCTCTGCCCCTCAGCTACATAGCAGATAACCAGATGAACGGAGCCTGTCTAGCGTTTGTGGAAGGTTGCGGTGCGTATATTGCCAGGAAGAACCTCTGTAGGAACTTCCTGTTACACCTGGTCAGCATGCATGACTTTAAACTGGTTACCACGGCAACCATCAACCAGGCCATGACACGCCTCCGACACATCCAGCAGACCCAGCGGCAGGAAGGAGGAGAGTGTTGGGTGACAGCGCTGGAGTCTCCGTCTGAGCTGCAACCCGACTATGCCACATGTAATGACGACCACACGGATGGTAAGAGTAACCATGGTAATGGCCGCACGAACGGAAACGGCGATGGCGACGAAGCTGGTAGTTCTGTTGCTGTGGAAACGTCCAGGCCGAGCAAGAGGCATAAGTTGTGAGGTACCCTCCGGCCCTCTCCTGGAGGAGTGATGAGTATCTAAAATGATGCCCGGTGATTGGCTGAGTGGAGGGTGAAAGAGGGTGTGTTGGTGTTGGTGGTGATTGGAGGGAATAATAAGAGAGACTCATGATGACATCATACCAAACAAGCACTGGGTGTTGGGTTTACCGTATAGAGGTGGTGGGCCAGAATCATTTAAGTCCATTTGGACACACACACACACACACACACACACACACACACACACACACACACACACTCCCACTGGTTATAGCAGGGAAACCTTGGTCTAGTTTTTCCCCATGTCTGGTTATTCAGTCTTGCTTTGATGTCATTAGACTGACGTTACAGTGACCATGAGGTCTGTCAACGCATCACTTTAGCAATAACTTAGTCCCAACTGGCACCATATTCCTTTATACTAGTGTGCACTACTTTTTACCAGGCCCTGCTATAGACTAGGGGGTGTACTTGTACATCAAGCTGTCTGCTATAGACTAGGGGGTGTACTTGTACATCAAGCTGTCTGCCATAGACTAGCATTCTGTCCAGGAGGTGTACTTGTACATCAAGCTGTCTGCTGTAGACTAGGGGATGTACTTGTACATCAAGCTGTCTGCTATAGATTAGCATTCTGTCCAGGAGGTGTACTTGTACATCAAGCTGTCTGCCATAGACTAGCATTCTGTCCAGGAGGTGTACTTGTACATCAAGCTGTCTGCTATAGACTAGCATTCTGTCCAGGGGGTGTACTTGTACATCAGGCTGTCTGCTATAGATTAGCATTCTGTCCAGGGGGTGTACTTGTACATCAAGCTGTCTGCTATAGACTAGCATTCTGTCCAGGGGATGTACTTGTACATCAAGCTGTCTGCTATAGATTAGCATTCTGTCCAGGGGATGTACTTGTACATCAAGCTGTCTGCTATAGACTAGCATTCTGTCCAGGGGGTGTACTTGTACATCAGGCTGTCTGCTATAGATTAGCATTCTGTCCAGGGGGTGTACTTGTACATCAAGCTGTCTGCTATAGACTAGCATTCTGTCCAGGGGATGTACTTGTACATCAAGCTGTCTGCTATAGATTAGCATTCTGTCCAGGGGATGTACTTGTACATCAAGCTGTCTGCTATAAACTAGCATTCTGTCCAGGGGATGTACTTGTACATCAAGCTGTCTGCTATAGACTAGCATTCTGTCCAGGAGGTGTACTTGTACATCAAGCTGTCTGCTATAAACTAGCATTCTGTCCAGGGGATGTACTTGTACATCAAGCTGTCTGCTATAGATTAGCATTCTGTCCAGGAGGTGTACTTGTACATCAAGCTGTCTGCTATAGACTAGCATTCTGTCCAGGAGGTGTACTTGTACATCAAGCTGCCTGCTATAGATTAGCATTCTGTCCAGGAGGTGTACTTGTACATCAAGCTGCCTGCTATAAATTAGCATTCTGTCCAGGGGATGTACTTGTACATCAAGCTGTCTGCTATAGACTAGCATTCTGTCCAGGAGGTGTACTTGTACATCAATCTGCCTGCTATAGACTAGCATTCTGTCCAGGAGTGGTACTTGTACATCAAGCTGCCTCACTACAGAAGCAGGAGGTGGGCTCCTGCCCTCTGGGCCGTTCTGGCTGTTACAAAGCTTTAACACTCTAGGCCGAGGCCCATAGGGTCCTATATAGATCAGTGGTTCCCAAACTGTTTCACTCAGGTCCCTCTTCCAGCATTGGGGAACATCCATGTCTATGGGCACAAGCACTGTTCATGACACAAACGGTTCACACCCCTAAAATGTTGCAGTTTTTAAAGCTTATTTCCTTGGGCGTCTGTTTGAGACAGACTTGGGCGTCTGTGCACTAGATAGGAAATAAGGTGCCATTTGGGATATTTGCTTTGGGACAAACTCGTTTAAAAAATATATATATATATATTAATTATAGAGACGAACCGAAAAGACTTGGGTCGTCTTCACTTGGGATGGACTACGTGAACAATATAAATGTTTGTTTTCGTTTTTCTTTTGCTAAACGTTTTTGCTACAGTGTGCACTAATGAATTACAACCCTGATGACGGACAGACTCTGCTGTATTGTATTGTTATTAAGGGGAATGGTTGGTTGTAATGATGATGCATTCTGAATGTCAACATTTGATTGTTATGTTTATTACTATGGGGGCCATTTTGAGGCTAAACTTGAGGGACGGTACACTGGTCTGAAGTCCAGCTCTTGGAAACAGTGTTGTTGGACTAGAATGTGTCTGGCTCAGGGTAGAAACATCCCTTTGCCCCCATCCTAAACTAAATGTGTATTGCTGTCAGACCTCTGTTACTATTTGGAGTCTTTAACGTTTGCTCTAGCCTGCCTGGAGTGCTAGATGGGAGGGGAGTTGCAGTTTTGGGACTAGTCTTTAGGTCCATTCAAGCCAGGCAAGCTCAATCAAACACAGATCGAGTATTTGAACTCAGGTCTGATTAGCACTCAAGTCAGTCAGGAGCCAATGGTGCTACTAGACAGATGATTCAGGCCCTCAGTGAGCACAGATCGCAGTCATCTGTAACCTTTTTGAGGTCGTCAGGTCATTAGGTCAAGGTTCAGTTACACTGTATGACCACATTCATCATCAAGCTGAAACCGTGCAGCACCCGCATCCACTCACTGCTTTTGGGCAGTGTCCCGAATGGCTCCCTATATAGTATACTACTTTTGACCAGGGTCCACAGGGTAGTGCACTACTTATAGGGAATGAGGTGCCATTTGGGATGCACTCTTACTATGTTGGAGTAATTTGGCCCGGTCAGTGTTGACCTCTTCAGAAAGGTGACATGTTGACCTGCTGGACATCAACTGTAGTAAGTATTACAATGGAGAGTTAAATGTTGTTGAGTTTCCTGACCAAAGGGAGTTGGAATATATATATATATATATGGCCCTGGTCAAAAATAGCATGGACCACAGGAGGTTGGTGGCAGCTTTAATTGGGGAGGACGGGCCCTGGTCAAAAGTAGCATGGACCACAGGAGGTCGTGGCAGCTTTAATTGGGGAGGACGGGCCCTGGTCAAAAGTAGCAGGGACCACAGGAGGTTGGTGGCAGCGTTAATTGGGGAGGACGGGCCCTGGTCAAAAGTAGCATGGACCACAGGAGGTTGGTGGCAGCGTTAATTGGGGAGGACGGGCCCTGGTCAAAAGTAGCATGGACCACAGGAGGTTGGTGGCAGCGTTAATTGGGGAGGACGGGCCCTGGTCAAAAGTAGTAGGGACCACAGGAGGTTGGTGGCAGCGTTAATTGGGGAGGACGGGCCCTGGTCAAAAGTAGCATGGACCACAGGAGGTTGGTGGCAGCGTTAATTGGGGAGGACGGGCTCGTGGTAATGGCTGGAGCGGAATGGTATCTAAACATGTGATTTCCATGTGTTTGATGCCATTATGAGCCGTCCTCCCCTCAGCAGCCTCCACTGGTATGGGCCCTGGTCAACAGGAGTGCACTATATAGGAAACAAGGTGTCATTTGCTTCTCCAGTGATGGGGTGGATCTTTTCAGGTGTGAACTTGAATTTGCAATCAATCAGGACCCAAACAAAGGAAGCTGTTCCTACGTTCTGTAGCTGTGTGCAGTATGTTGACTAGGGTCATGTTCATTTGGCACAAAACGTTAGAAAGCACTCAAAAACGAGGGAGTTGGAGGTACTCTCTGTACTAATCCAATAAAACACTTATCTGTTGCAAAACGTTTTGCTACAGTGCGCCTCAATGAACATGACCCAGGTTTGTGTGTATATATATGTCACTTCAGGAAAAAGGAGCAACATTTTGCTCTAGCGAACCCAGATAAGACTTTTGTACACCAACATCCTAAAACCAGCTGGACGTTGGAATTGAGTAATAAAGGAGTCATAGAAAATGTTTTCTATTTAAAAGAATAAAGATGTTTTGTACTATTACCATTAACGTCTCATGGTTTTACTGGTCACGTTACTGTAACTATCTCATGGATACGGTTCTAACACTACTGGTCACGTTCTCATGGATACGGTTCTAACACTACTGGTCACGTTCTCATGGATACGGTTCTAACGCTACTGGTCACGTTCTCATGGATAAGGTTCTAACACTACTGGTCACGTTCTCATGGATACGGTTCTAACGCTACTGGTCACGTTCTCATGGATAAGGTTCTAACACTACTGGTCACGTTCTCATGGATAAGGTTCTAACACTGCTGGTCATGTTACTGTCTCATGGATACGTTCTAACACTACTGGTCACGTTCTCATGGATACGGTTCTAACACTACTGGTCACGTTCTCATGGATACGGTTCTAACACTACTGGTCACGTTCTCATGGATACGGTTCTAACACTACTGGTCACGTTCTCATGGATAAGGTTCTAACACTACTGGTCACGTTACTGTCTCATGGATACGTTCTAACACTACTGGTCACGTTCTCATGGATACGGTTCTAACACTACTGGTCACGTTCTCATGGATACGGTTCTAACACTACTGGTCACGTTCTCATGGATACGGTTCTAACACTACTGGTCACGTTCTCATGGATACGGTTCTAACACTACTGGTCACGTTCTAACACTACTGGTCACGTTCTCATGGATACGGTTCTAACACTACTGGTCACGTTACTGTCTCATGGATAAGGGTCTAACACTACTGGTCACGTTACTGTAACTATCTCATGGATACGGTTCTAACACTACTGGTCACGTTCTCATGGATACGGTTCTAACACTACTGGTCACGTTACTGTCTCATGGATACGTTCTAACACTACTGGTCACGTTACTGTCTCATGGATACGGTTCTAACACTACTGGTCACGTTACTGTAACTATCTCATGGATACGGTTCTAACACTACTGGTCACGTTACTGTAACTATCTCATGGATACGGTTCTAACACTACTGGTCACGTTACTGTCTCATGGATACGGTTCTAACACTACTGGTCACGTTACTGTCTCATGGATACGGTTCTAACACTACTGGTCACGTTCTCATGGATACGGTTCTAACATTACTGGTCACGTTCTCATGGATACGGTAACACTACTGGTCACGTTCTCATGGATACGGTTCTAACACTACTGGTCACGTTCTCATGGATAAGGTTCTAACACTACTGGTCACGTTCTCACAGATACGGTTCTAACACTACTGGTCACGTTCTCACAGATACGGTTCTAACACTACTGGTCACGTTCTCATGGATACGTTCTAACACTACTGGTCACGTTCTCATGGATACGGTTCTAACACTACTGGTCACGTTCTCATGGATACGGTTCTAACACTACTGGTCACGTTCTCATGGATACGGTTCTAACACTACTGGTCACGTTCTCATGGATACGGTTCTAACACTACTGGTCACGTTACTGGTCACGTTCTCACGGATAAGGTTCTAACACTACTGGTCACGTTCTCACAGATACGGTTCTAACACTACAACTATCTCATTCACATGTTAGGATGGGGGATCGACCTTCAGCGAGCCCGAGAATAGAACTTTTCAGACTGGGCCAGTAGCAATGTGCCCAACAAGCCCGTCAGACCAGCCAAATGTTGTATTTCCAACCATGACACGGGCCGGAACATTTTAGACCCCGTTGTTACCCTGGCTAATAGAAATGGTCTGCTAGCCTGGCTGACCCAACATCCTGACTTCTGTCCATCTCTTGGTGTAGCTCCAATTTGGGATTGTTTCATATTTCAGACACACAAAAAAAATAACCAAAAATAGATGACTAAGCAATTTATTGGATGTTTCTGGGCCATTTGTTCTGTACTGAAGGAAGACACACACACATGTCAATAATAAGCAGGACTGGGGGTCAATGCCATTTTAGGAAGTCGACTCACATTCCACTTTAACGCAAATCGGAATTTCAGTTAAACTCCCGAATTGAAATGGAACTGAGCCCCAACCCTGATTTTACAAGTCACAGTCAGCATTCCAAATGGCACCCTGATGCACTTCTTTTGACCGGCCCTATGGATCCTGGTCAAAAAAGTAGTGCACTAGATAGGGGATAGGGTGCTATTTGGGACTCGTACACACAGTTAAAGGAATCGGAGACGGATGTTTGCATGAAGAGGGTGGTGGATGACAAGACAGCTGAGTACGACCCCACTAATGACAGACAGCTGAGGACGACCCCTCCTATAACAGGTGGCCTGGTTCCATTTCCAACCCCACAACCCTACAACCATTGGCAGCCTTTCACTGATATCAGATGATTTGGACATGAAGCAACACTGCCACAGAGTAACTATACAGCTATGTACTGTATCCAAGCTATAGCTTTTATCTAGCACTGTCTTACAGTATGTATGACCACTGTTAACCTGTTTAAATGTGAAACTGTCACACTCCCGAGTGGCGCAGCGGTCTGAGGCGCTGTATTGCAGTGCTAGAGGCGTCACTACAGACCCTGGTTCGTTTCCAGGCTGTCACACAACCGGGCATGATCGGGAGTCCCATAGGGTTTGGCCCAGCATCGTCCGGGTTAGGAGAGGGGGGTAGGCAGTCATTGTGTAAGTTGCTCTGGATAAGAGCGTCTGCTAAATGACTTAAATGTAAATGTAAATTTAGTTCTTTCCTGACTTGCCTTGTTAAATACAGGTTAATTTAAATTTGAACCATCGAACTCAACAGTCAGTCTGCTGAAGAGCGCTCTGTAACCACAGCAACCATACCATCTCTGCAGAACCACAGGAAGCAACCCAAAACGGCCCCCCTAGTCCCTATAGTGATCTAGAGGAAATGGGATGCCGTTTTAAAATAAAAATTCACAAGAAAGTACATCAATGTCTACAAGTGAAGTTACATTACATGGTTGTGAATACTGTTAGCAAAAAAAAAAATGTTTTTAAAAAGCACATGAAAGAGAGCATGAAATCTGATCTGATTCAGAACACATACACATTAGAGAATCTGAACTTTGTACACCGCATGAGTTCTGCTCACACTAGAGAACTGAAAACGGGTCGACAGGGAGAAGAGAGACCGACGAAGAAGAGGTTACGATCTCTGGAGTGAGTTGTTTTTCACAGTGATGGTGTTTTATTCTGTGGTAAACCAGACCAGCATGCTTTGCAGCTCAAGTGTTTGATGAAAGGTAACGTCTCGCTCTCTGATCACTTCTCTGAGCGAGACCACCCCCTTATTATTCTCACATTCATAAGTTTAAAAAAACACCATTTTTAGGACGTTTGGAGAGAATGTGCATCTGAAATAGGGCACAGGAATGGCACCCTATTCCCTACATAGTCCACTACTTTTGACCAAGGCCCATAAGCACTATGTAGGGAACAGGGTGCCATTTCATGCACAGCCTGAGTGTGTCTTGAAAAGGAATAATGATTGGTCAGTTCTGGTACACCAGTCTGTATCAGATGGCAGGATATCTTATCAGAAAGGGCTTTGTGTACATTGTCCATCCAGGTGCCCAAGAGGAGAAAGCTGAGATTCTCTGATACCGGAGCAGACACCTCTCAGCCAATCACCAGTCATACCTGGAGGAAGCACAGATCGCTGCCTCAGATGAAACCTTTCCCAGGGCGAAAGGACCAGATGAAACCTTTCCCAGGGTGAAAGGACCAGATGAAACCTTTCCCAGGGTGAAAGGACCAGATGAAACCTTTCCCAGGGTGAAAGGACCAGATGAAACCTTTCCCAGGGTGAAAGGACCAGATGAAACCTTTCCCAGGGCGAAAGGACCAGAGGAAACCTTTCCCAGGGCGAAAGGACCAGAGGAAACCTTTCCCAGGGCGAAAGGACCAGAGGAAACCTTTCCCAGGGCGAAATGACCAGATGAAACCTTTCCCAGGGTGAAAGGACCAGATGAAACCTTTCCCAGGGTGAAAGGACCAGATGAAACCTTTCCCAGGGTGAAAGGACCAGATGAAACCTTTCCCAGGGTGAAAGGACCAGAGGAAACCTTTCCCAGGGTGAAAGGACCAGATGAAACCTTTCCCAGGGTGAAAGGACCAGATGAAACCTTTCCCAGGGTGAAAGGACCAGATGAAACCTTTCCCAGGGTGAAAGGACCAGAGGAAACCTTTCCCAGGGTGAAAGGACCAGATGAAACCTTTCCCAGGGTGAAAGGACCAGAGGAAACCTTTCCCAGGGTGAAAGGACCAGAGGAAACCTTTCCCAGGGTGAAAGGACCAGATGAAACCTTTCCCAGGGTGAAAGGACCAGATGAAACCTTTCCCAGGGTGAAAGGACCAGATGAAACCTTTCCCAGGGTGAAAGGACCAGATGAAACCTTTCCCAGGGTGAAAGGACCAGATGAACTTTCCCAGGGTGAAAGGACCAGAGGAAACCTTTCCCAGGGTGAAAGGACCAGATGAAACCTTTCCCAGGGTGAAAGGACCAGATGAAACCTTTCCCAGGGTGAAAGGACCAGATGAAACCTTTCCCAGGGTGAAAGGACCAGATGAAACCTTTCCCAGGGTGAAAGGACCAGATGAAACCTTTCCCAGGGTGAAAGGACCAGATGAAACCTTTCCCAGGGTGAAAGGACCAGATGAAACCTTTCCCAGGGTGAAAGGACCAGATGAGTCACAGTGGGTAAAAGAGGGGTACATTTACTGTAAACAACAGTTGATTCACATTTAGAAATACCCCAACACTGAACAGTTGCTACAGGGGGTAGAGGCTAAGTGTTGAAGGCAGTGCTATTCAAAGGCCAGGATCGCGGCCCCCCCCCACCCCCCCCCACTAAACAAATAGTACGAGGCCAGGATCGCGACCCCCCACTAAACAAACAGTACGAGACCATGATCGCGACCACCCCCCACTAAACAAACAGTACGAGGCCAGGATCGCGACCCCCCACTAAACAAATAGTACGAGGCCAGGATCGCGACCCCACCCCCCACTAAACAAACAGTACGAGGCCAGGATCGCGACCCCCCACTAAACAAGCAATACGAGGCCAGGATCGCAACCCCCCACTAAACAAATAGTACGAGGCCAGGATTGCGACCCCCCACTAAACAAATAGTACGAGGCCAGGATCGCGACCCACCCCCCACTAAACAAACAGTACGAGGCCCGGATCGCGACCCCCCACTAAACAAACAGTACGAGGCCAGGATCGCGACCCCCCACTAAACAAGCAGTACGAGGCCAGGATCGCAACCCCCCACTAAACAAATAGTACGAGGCCAGGATTGCGACCCCCACTAAACAAATAGTACGAGGCCAGGATCGCGACCCCCCACTAAACAAATAGTACGAGGCCAGGATCGCGACCCACCCCCCACTAAACAAACAGTACGAGGCCAGGATTATGCGACCCCCCACTAAACAAATAGTACGAGGCCAGGATTGCGACCCCCCACTAAACAAATAGTACGAGGCCAGGATCGCGACCCCCCCACTAAACAAATAGTACGAGGCCAGGATCGCGACCCACCCCCCACTAAACAAACAGTACGAGGCCAGGATTGCGACCCCCCACTAAACAAATAGTACGAGGCCAGGATCGCGACCCCCCACTGAACAAATAGTACGAGGCCAGGATCGCGACCCCCCCACTAAACAAATGGTACGAGTACAGATTATTGTATGAGACAATATACAAACGTATTTGAAAAATAAAATGAGTACATTTATTTTGGTTTCTTGTAAATGTAATGAATTAAGGGTTATTCGTGGATGTAAAAAATCTCAAATGTACTGTTTTTAAAAATTATTTTTGGGTTGGGTTCATGAGAAATTGCACAAAACAAAATAGGGTCCCTGCTAAAAAAGTTTGAATAGCACTGGTCTAAGGGGTTGGGTCTAGGGGTTGATTTGGGACAGGACAACTCCAGCAGACAGGACTGTTACCCTGCTTGTCCCTTTGTGTTGACTGACAGGTCTGCTGTCCAATCAGCAGCCTTAGAACACCAGCACCTTCCAACCAGGGTGGGCTAAGGAGCAGCCAAAGAACAGGCAGTCCACCCCCTGGTCCAGCAGCCAATCAAACACCACTTCCCGGTTCCCTGAGCCAATCGTAACCCTCAGCTTGAAGTTGCCGCCGTCGCTAAGGTTGTTGTTGTTGCTAATAGGAAGTAGGTTGACCACTTCCATATCGAAGGTCACAGCAGAGCCGAGGGTGATGGAAGGCAGCTGGTTGGTCATCTCTTTACCGTTGACAAACACTGCTCCTGGAGGGGAGAAGAGAGAGCGAAGAGGGAGAGAGAGAAGAGGGAGAGAGAGAGAAAAGAGAGAGAGAAAAGAGTGGGAGAGAGAGAAAAGAGAGTGGGAGAGAGAGAAAAGAGAGAGGGAGAGAGAAGAGTGGGAGAGAGAGAGAGAGAGAAGAGTGGGAGAGAGAGAAAAGAGTGGGAGAGAGAGAAAAGAGAGTGGGAGAGAGAGAAAAGAGTGGGAGAGAGAGAAAAGAGAGTGGGAGAGAGAGAAGAGGGAGAGAGAGAGAGAAGAGGGAGAGAGAGAGAGAAGAGGGAGAGAGAGAGAGAAGAGGGAGAGAGAGGAAGGAGAGAGAGGAAGGAGAGAGAGAGAAGAGGGAGAGAGAGGAAGGAGAGAGAGGAAGGAGAGAGAGGAAGGAGAGAGAGAGAAGGAGAGAGAGAGAGAGAAAGGAGAGAGAAGAGGGAGAGAGAAGAGGGAGAGCGAGAAAAGAGAGAAGAGGGAGCGAGAAAGGAGAGAGCGAGAAGAGGGAGAGCGAGAGAGAAGAGGGAGAGCGAGAGAGAAGAGGGAGAGCGAGAGAGAAGAGGGAGAGCGAGAGAGCAAGAGGGAGAGCGAGAGAGCAAGAGGGAGAGCGAGAGAGCAAGAGGGAGAGCGAGAGAGAAGAGGGAGAGCGAGAGAGCAAGAGGGAGAGCGAGAGAGAAGAGGGAGAGCGAGAGAGCAAGAGGGAGAGCGAGAGAGCAAGAGGGAGAGCGAGAGAGCAAGAGGGAGAGCAAGAGGGAGAGCGAGAGAGCAAGAGGGAGAGCGAGAGAGCAAGAGGGAGAGCGAGAGAGCAAGAGGGAGAGCGAGAGAGCAAGAGGGAGAGCGAGAGAGCAAGAGGGAGAGCGAGAGAGCAAGAGGGAGAGCGAGAGAGCAAGAGGGAGAGCGAGAGAGCAAGAGGGAGAGCGAGAGAGCAAGAGGGAGAGCGAGAGAGAGCAAGAGAGAAGAGAGAGAGCAAGAGAGAAGAGAGAGCGAGCGAGAGAAGAGAGCGAGCGAGAGAGAAGAGGAAGAGCGAGAGAGAAGAGGAAGAGCGAGAGAGAAGAGGAAGAGCGAGAGAGAAGAGGGAGAGAGAAGAGGGAGAGAGAGAGAGAGAGAAAAGAGAGAAAGGAGAGAAAGGAGAGAGAGGAAGAGGGAGAAGAGGGCGAGAGGTGAGAAAAAAATCTTGACGTTTTGCTACCTTTTAACGCTGCTGCTACTCTGCAATTGTACGCTTTACCAAAATAAAAAGTGATTGTGAGCGTACCGTTGGTGGAGATGCAGACGGCCTGGTCCCTCTGCAGAGACTCCGCCTCTCCCTCACACCCCACACACACCCCGATACTGTCCCGCTTGTCCACCTGGCCCGTGGCAGAGATCCTACGCAAGCACACAAAACACACATTAATCACAGCATAACATTACGCTACAGATTGTGATGGAGAGAGAGGGAGTGTGTGTACTGACTTGAAGGTGAGCGTCTGTCCACAGAAGTAGGTCGGGGCGTTGGAGTAGAGAACCCCAGCTTTAGAGGGGGACGAGTCACTCCGCATGGCGATGTTCCTTCTACTGCTGAGGATGTAGCCCTCACTGCCTGGACACCACTCTGGAACACACACACACACAGTCAGAGAAACACACACACACACACACACACAGTCAGAGAAACACACACACACACACAGTCAGAGAAACACACACACACACACACACACACACACACACACACACACACACACACAGTCAGAGAAACACACACACACACAGTCAGAGAAACACACACACACACACACACACAGTCAGAGAAACACACACACACAGTCAGAGAAACATACACACACAGTCAGAGAAACACACACAGTCAGAGAAACACACACACACGCGCGGTCAGAGAAACACACCACCCAGAAGGAGACAGAAACCATGACAACAGTACAACTTCAGTCGAGGCCGACTGCATTTCAACAGGTCTGGCTCCAGGAGACACACCTTCTTACGCCACAGACACTGAGACACAGGAGATGAGACAGGATGGTGCTTTACTGACACCAACAGCACGGGAGGTGAAATTACAAGCTAGGTTGCTAGTGTGTGCTAAGTAGCTAGTGTGTGCTAAGTAGCTAGTGTGTGCTAAGTAGCTAGTGTGTGCTAAGTAGCTAGTGTGTGCTAAGTAGCTAGGGTGTGCTAAGTAGCTAGTGTGTGCTAAGTAGCTAGTGTGTGCTAAGTAGCTAGTGTGTGCTAAGTAGCTAGTGTGTGCGTACTAGCTAGCTGCACAAGCAACAATGGTTAACATTACACCCTGGACCAGAGCTAGTGCCCTGACTATTATGTGCCTAACACACTGATGCCCTGGACCAGAACTAGAGACTCACGATACACGAGACCAACAAACGTCTACAGGTTACGCGAGCACACACCATCAGAGACACAGAAACACCATCAGAGAGACACAGAAATCAGAGACACAGAAACACCATCAGAGACACAGAAACACCATCAGAGACACAGAAACACCATCAGAGACACAGAAACACCATCAGAGACACAGAAACACCATCAGAGACACAGAAACACCATCAGAGACACAGAAACACCATCAGAGAAACACCATCAGAAACACACCATCAGAGACACAGAAACACCATCAGACACAGAAACACCATCAGAGACACAGAAACACCATCAGAGACACAGAAACACCATCAGAGACACAGAAACACCATCAGAGACACAGAAACACCATCAGAGACACAGAAACACCATCAGAGACACAGAAACACCATCAGAGACACAGAAACACCATCAGAGACAAACACCATCAGAGACACAGAAACACCATCAGAGACACAGAAACACCATCAGAGACACAGAAACACCATCAGAGACACAGAAACACCATCAGAGACACAGAAACACCATCAGAGAAACACAGAAACACCATCAGAGACACACCATCAGAAAAACACCATCAGAGACAGAAACACCATCAGAGACAGAAACACCATCAGACACAGAAACACCATCAGAGACACAGAAACACCATCAGACACACAGAAACACCATCAGACACAGAAACACCATCAGAGACAGAAACACCATCAGAGACAGAAACACCATCAGAGACAGAAACACCATCAGACACAGAAACACCATCAGCCACAGAAACACCATCAGAGACACAGAAACACCATCAGAGACACAGAAACACCATCAGAGACACAGAAACACCATCAGAGACACAGAAACACCATCAGAGACACAGAAACACCATCAGAGACACAGAAACACCATCAGAGACACAGAAACACCATCAGAGACACAGAAACACCATCAGAGACACACCATCAGAGAAACACCATCAGAGACACAAAAACACCATCAGAGACACAAAACACAATCAGAGACACAGAAACACCATCAGAGACACAGAAACACCATCAGAGACACAGAAACACCATCAGAGACACAGAAACACCATCAGACACAGAAACACCATCAGAGACACAGAAACACCATCAGAGACACAGAAACACCATCAGAGACACAGAAACACCATCAGAGACACAGAAACACCATCAGAGACACAGAAACACCATCAGAGACACAGAAACACCATCAGAGACACAGAAACACCATCAGACACAGAAACACCATCAGACACACATAAACACCATCAGACACACAGAAACACCATCACACACAGAAACACCATCAGAGACACAGAAACACCATCAGAGACACAGAAACACCATCAGACACAGAAACACCATCAGACACACAGAAACACCATCAGACACAGAAACACCATCAGAGACACAGAAACACCATCAGAGACACAGAAACACCATCAGAGACACAAACACCATCAGAGACACCATCAGAGACACCATCAGAGACACAGAAACACCATCAGAGACACAGAAACACCATCAGAGACACAGAAACACAGAAACACCATCAGAGACAGAAACACCATCAGAGACACAGAAACACCATCAGAGACACAGAAACACCATCAGAGACACAGAAACACCATCAGAGACACAGAAACACCATCAGAGACACAGAAACACCATCAGAGACAGAAACACCATCAGAGACACAAACACCATCAGAGACACAGAAACACCATCAGAGACACACAAACACCATCAGAGACACAGAAACACCATCAGAGACACAAACACCATCAGAGACACAGAAACACCATCAGAGACACAGAAACACCATCAGAGACACAGAAACACCATCAGAGACACACAAACACCATCAGAGACACAGAAACACCATCAGAGACACAGAAACACCATCAGAGACACAGAAACACCATCAGAGACACAGAAACACCATCAGAGACACAGAAACACCATCAGAGACACAGAAACACCATCAGACACAGAAACACCATCAGACACAGAAACACCATCAGAGACACAGAAACACCATCAGAGACACAGAAACACCATCAGAGACACAGAAACACCATCAGACACAGAAACACCATCAGACACAGAAACACCATCAGACACAGAAACACCATCAGACACACAGAAACACCATCAGAGACACAGAAACACCATCAGACACAGAAACGCCATCAGAGACACAGAAACACCATCAGACACAGAAACACCATCAGACACAGAAACACCATCAGACACACAGAAACACCATCAGAGACACAGAAACACCATCAGAGACACAGAAACACCATCAGAGACACAGAAACACCATCAGAGACACAGAAACACCATCAGACACAGAAACACCATCAGAGACACAGAAACACCATCAGAGACACAGAAACACCATCAGAGACACAGAAACACCATCAGAGACACAGAAACACCATCAGAGACACAGAAACACCATCAGAGACAAACACCATCAGAGACACAGAAACACAGAAACACCATCAGAGACACAGAAACACCATCAGAGACACAGAAACACCATCAGACACAGAAACACCATCAGAGACACAGAAACACCATCAGAGACACAGAAACACCATCAGAGACACAGAAACACCATCAGAGACACAGAAACACCATCAGAGACACAGAAACACCATCAGAGACACAGAAACACCATCAGACACACAGAAACACCATCAGACACAGAAACACCATCAGAGACATACGTTGAGGTTCGTAGACGCTGTGTCAGCAGAACCTGGAGCTGAACGCATCACCCTGCTCCAGGTGTGTCTGTGTTTACCCTGGGGGTGTGTGTTTACCCTGGGGGTGTGTTACCCTGGGGGTGAGTTTACCCTGGGGGTGTTTACCCTGGGGGTGTTTACCCTGGGGGTGAGTTTACCCTGGGGGGTGAGTTTACCCTGGGGGTGTGTTTACCCTGGGGGTGAGTGTTTACCCTGGGGTGTGGGTTTACCCTGGGGGTGAGTTTACCCTGGGGGGTGTTTACCCTGGGGGTGTGAGTTTACCCTGGGGGTGAGTTTACCATGGGGGTGTGTGTGTGTGTGTGTGTGTGTGTGTGTGTGTGTGTGTGTGTGTTTACCCTGGGGTGTGTGTTTACCCTGGGGGTGTGAGTTTACCCTGGGGGTGTGAGTTTACCCTGGGGGGTGTGTTTACCCTGGGGTGTGTGTGAGTTTACCCTGGGGTGTGTGTGAGTTTACCCTGGGGTGTGTGTGAGTTTACCCTGGGGTGTGTGTGAGTTTACCCTGGGGTGTGTGTGTGTTTATCCTGTGGTGTGTGTGAGTGTTTACCCTGTGGTGTGTGTGTGTGTGTGTGTGTGTTTACCATGTGGTGTGTGTGTGTGTTTACCCTGTGGTGTGTGTGTGTGTTTACCCTGTGGTGTGTGTGTGAGGTAGTGTTTACCCTGTGGTGTGTGTGTGTGTGTTTACCCTGTGGTGAGTGTGTGTTTACCATGGGGTGTATGTGTGTTTACCCTGGGGTGTATGTGTGTTTACCCTGTGGTGTGTGTGTGTTTACCCTGTGTGTGTGTGTTACCCTGTG